>NW_016803192.1:2317827-2324905 GCF_001698545.2 Rhinopithecus bieti
AAGGGAAGGGAAGGAAGGTTGGTTATTTTGATATAATGTTGAATTTGGTTCATGCTTTATTTTCGTATTCATATTATATTCCCAAATGAGATTGCTTGAAGAGCAATAAAACTTGTAGAGCACTACAAGTTTTATACAATAATAGAAATTATCTCTCTTAGACCTTAAATAAAATGACCTTGAAGATTATCTGGGCTTTCTGCACAGTTTGTCATTACCTTTCAGATACTCATTTGTCTAGCCCTTGAGTTTGCTAAAATATCATCTGCTTCATCTAGATATGGACTTTTTTTGGTGCTAAGATGTATCTTATCCTCTTACAATTTCCTTCCTATTGTCATTTCCTGTTTCAGTTGTGTTTCAATGTTATTATTTCCTCTTTCTTATTGTTAGTATTACTTACTTGTTTGTTCTCTCTTTTTTCTTTGTCAGACTTGGCCAACATTTTACTATCCTGTTGGGCTTTACAAGAACAAGTTCTTGGTTATCTTGATTGAGTATGTTTTCAGTATTTTATTTTACTTCAGTTTTATCTTTATTAATACTTCCCTTCTGCTGTCTTTAGTTCTTTTCATCTTCTTTCTAGGTTCTTTCATCTTCTTTCATCTTCTTTCTAGGTTGTTTTTTTGTTTTTTGTTTTTTTGACGGAGTTTCACTCTTTTAGCCCAAGCTGGAGTGCAATGGCACAATCTTGGTTCACTGCAACATCCACCTCCTGGGTTGAAGGAATTCTCCTGCCGGTCGGGTGGATCACCTGAGGTCAGGAGTTCGAGACCAGCCTGGCTAACACGGTGAAACCCCGTTTCCAGTAAAAATACCAAAAATTAGCCAGGTGTAGTGGTGCACCTTTAATCCCAGCTACTCGGGAGACTGAGGTCAGGAGATTTGGACAACATAGTAAAACCACATCTCTACTAAAAATACAAAAATTAGCTGGAAATTTGAAAATTTTCATTTTCAATTTCTAATAGCTTTTTCCTTGGCCTCCTAAAGTGCTGGGATTATAGGCATGAACCACTGCGCCCAGCCTTCTGTCTAGTTTTTTAAGTTTGGTTCTTCACATATTTTTCTTTTGAAACTTAATGCAAACTTTTGATGAATTATTCTTTACAGTTCTACTAACTTCTGTGAGAAGTTCTAGAAGTTATATGACTTCTATTATTGTGATATGGTCTCTTACAGAAACTGTATACAACTCAAAATCCTCTTATGTTATAATTTGTTATAATTTTGGCTCAAATTTTAGTCAGCGTTTACAATATGACCGTGTAAATATAGTTTGCTGTCGAGTCATGTAATCTTTTGTTTCCCGTGCAAATTTTTGTTGTTCTTTTTCTTCTGGAGTTAATATTTGTCTTGCCATTTTCTTTTGTTTTGTAGTCTGTGTATTTAAGCCCATGATTTTCCAAATGCTCCAAGAATTCTGTCAGAAATTTTCCAATTCTTTTGTAATCACTGAAGCACAAGGAACAATCTTTTCATTCTACTTCTGTCCTAGTAATTTCCCAGCTACAGCTCTCCAGTGCTGTACTCCATCTGGATTGGTTGCTCTTTAGGTCAGTTTTATACTTGTTATTCAGAGGCTTCTTTTCACACTTTTCCTATATAAAATCCTATGTTTACTGTTTCACATTTTCATTTTTTGTTTTACTCTCTTATTTTGCTGAATTCTCCAACACTTCCCCTGAAAGGATCAATGGGAGATTCTTATAGGTCTGAAATAGCTTAATTTTAAAGCATGTTTAATGGATAGTTTAGCTAGATATGGAATTCTAATTTATAAATTAGTATTCCCTAATTCTGATGGCATTGTTCCACAATTTTCTAGCATCTAGTATTGAGTTAAGAGGTGAAAT
The DNA here is from genome assembly GCF_001698545.2 of Rhinopithecus bieti. NCBI lineage: Eukaryota > Metazoa > Chordata > Mammalia > Primates > Cercopithecidae > Rhinopithecus > Rhinopithecus bieti. Next base: position 2,319,684 of record NW_016803192.1, read on the forward strand.
ATGATTCTCATCCCCATTTCCTTGTGTAGTCATATTTTTGCATTTTCTTTCTTCTCCAGCATTTCAAGTATTTATAACAATGAATGTTGGTGTGTCTTTTTCACTTACTATGATGGGCTATTTCAATCTGTAGTTGTGCTCTTTAGCTTTGCGAGCTTTTCTTAACCATTCTTGATAATTTTCTCTCTTCTATTTTCCCAATTTTGGCTCTATACTCCTAATATTGGGATGCCACATTCTTAAATTAATCCTTGAATGTTCTCATATTTTCTTTCCCATCTTTCACATATTTGTATTCATTCCTTTGTTTATTTTATGTTCTATGAGATTTCCTTAACTTTATCTTTTAATTCTTCTATTGAGTTTTCAGTTTCTAATAGTTTATTCCCAATTGCCAAAATATCTTTTGTCCTTCTTTTTTTTTTTTTTTTTTTTGGAGACAGAGTCTTGCTCTGCTGCCTAGGCTGGAGTGCAGTGGCATGATCTTGGCTCACTGCAACCTCCACTTCCTGGCTCAAGCAATTCTCCTGCCTCTGCCTCCTGAGTATGGATTACAGGTGCATGCCATCATACCCAGCGAATTTTTGTATTTTTAGTAGAGATGTGGTTTTACTATATTGGCCAGATCTCCTGACCTCAGGTGATCCACCCGCCTTGGCCTCCCAAAGTGCTGGGATTACAGGTTTTAGCCACCTCACCCAGCCAAAATATCTTTCTTATTTACTGATTATACCATCTCACCATTTATTATTAATCTGCTCTGCATCCCTTCTCTTTCTTTCCATGTGGTTCCCCTTAAGCAACAATGGGTAAAGTCCCTCTCAGTCTTCAAATCTTTTCAGCATTCCCTCCTGAATTGCTCTTACTCTGGAGAAAGTTCTCACACATTATTTTATCTCTCATGTTATAATAGTTATTTTGAAATTTTCATCTGTTATCCTAATTATTTTGGACTTCCTTTTTCCTGTTTTTTGGTGGATTTGTTTTTTTGTTTGTTTGTTTGTTTGTTTTTCAGAAACAGTCTCACTCTATACCCCAGGCTGGAGTGCAGTGAACTCAGTGCTGTTATGTTAGAGCAGAAAGGAAAACCAGACCAAACTCAGCTGATGCCCATCCACAGAAGAAATATTCAAACTAGCCTATTTAGAGGGGAATCACAGATCCTAGCATTCTGAACTTAAGTGCCCACAAACCTTGCCAACGAGAACTACAGCACTGTTTGTCTCCAAGTAAACTTGAAAAGCAGTCTAGACCCTAAGGACTGCAACTCTTAGGCCAATCCTAGTGCTAAAATAGTCTCAGAGACAGTGGACCGAGGGGGCACACAACATACTGAGATACCAGCTGGACCAGCCAAGGGAATGCTGGCATCACCCCTCCTCTAACCCCAGGATGCACGGCTAGCATCTCCAAGTGAGAGCTCTTCCTTCCGCTTGAGGAGAGGAGAGGTAAGAATAGGGAGGAATCTTAAATAACAGCTGAGCCACAGTGGAATAGAGGACCTGTCAGAGTCATGAGGTCCCTGTTCCAGATCCTATCTCCCAGATGACATTTCTAGACACACCTTGGGCCAGAAGGAAACCTTCTGCCTTGAAGAAAAGAAGGCACTTATCACCCGCTACCTGAAGAGCCCTTGAACCCTGAATAACCAGCAGTAATACCCAGGCACTACATCAAGGGCCTTGGGTGAACTTCTGAGACTTGCTGGCTTCAGGTGAGACTCAGCACACTACCAGCTGTGATGGCTACAAGATAAAACTGCTTCTGCCTGAGAAAAGCAGAGGGAAAAGTAAAGGGGACTTTATGTTGCACCACAGATATGAGCATAGACAAACAGGAGTAGAGTACCAAATGGCCTCTTGGGGTCCCCAATTCCAGGTGTTGACTCCTAGATGGCATTTCTGGGCTATCCCTGAACCAAAGGGGAGCCAACTGCCCTGAAGAGATCATCAAGATAGTACCTCTGTGAGTCTGCAAGAAGCACAGCCTCACTGGACTAGCGGTGCCCCCTAAAGCAGATACAGCTTAGATCACGACACCCAGGTTCTTCCAAATATCTGGAAAGCCTTCCCAAGAAGAATGGCTACCAATAACCCCAGACAATGAAAACTATAATACATACCTAGCTCTTCAATGCCCAGACACCAGACAAAAAAAAAAATATATATATATATAGAGAGAGAGAGAGAGCAAGAAAGATGGAATGTAACTCTTCTCACCCAGGCTGGAGTACAGTGGTGTGATCTTGGCTCACTGCAACTTCAACCTCCCAGGTTCAAACAATTCTCCTGCCTCAGCCTCCTGAGTAGCTGGGATTACAGGCACCCACCACCATGCCCGTCTAATTTTTAAAAAAATATTTTTAATAGAGATGGGGCTTCACCATATTGGCCAGGCTGGTCTCAAACTCCTGACCTCAGATGATCCACTTGCCTCAGCCTCCCAAAGTGCTGGGATTACAGGTGTAAGCCACCATGCCCGGCCCAGACACCAGAGAACAGCTACTAGCATCAAACCATCCAGGAAAACATGAGCTCACTAAATGAAGTAAATAAGGCACCAGGGACCAATCCTGGAGAAACAAAGATATGTGACCTTTCAGGCAGAGAATTCAAAATAGCTGTGTTGAGAAAACTCAAAGAAATTCAAGATAGCACAGGGAAGGAATTCAGAATTCTATCAGACAAATTTAACAAAGAGATTGAAATAATCAAAAAAGAAGCAGAAATTATGGAGCTGAAAAATGCAGTTGGCATACTGAAGAATGCAGCAGAGTCCTTTAATAGCAGAATGAGTAAAACAGCAGAGAGAATTGGTGAGCTTGAAGACAAGCTATTTGAAAATACACAATCACAGTAGACAAGAGAAAAAAGAGTAAAAACAATAAAGCAGACTTACAGGATCTAGAAAGTAGCCTCAAAAGGACAAATATAACAGTTATTGGCCTTAAAGAGGAGGTAGAGAAAGAGATAGAGGTAGAAAGTTTATTCAAAGAAATAAAATGGAGAATTTTCCAAGCCTAGAGAAAAATATCAACATCCAAGTTCAAGAAGGTTTAACCCAAAGCAGATTTAATCCAAACAAGCCTAACTCAAGGCATTTCATAATCACACTCCCAAAAGTCAAGGATAAAGAAAGGATCCTAAAAGTGGCAAGAGAAAAGAAACAAACAGTCTACAATGGAACTCCCATATGTCTGGCAGCAGACTTTGGTGGTAACCCTACAGGCCAGGAGAGAGTGGCATGACATATTGAAAGTGCTGAAGGAAAAAAACGTTAATCCTAAAATAGTGTATCTAGTGAAAATATCCTTCAAACATGAAGGACAAATAAAGACTTTCCCAGACAAACAAAAGTTGAGGGATTTCATCAATACCAGACTTATCCTACAAGAAATGCTAAAGGGAGTATTTCAGTCAGAAAGAAAAGAACATGAACGAACAAAAAATAATCATGTGAAGGTACGAAACTAACCAGTAATAGTAAGTAGACAGATAAACACAGAATATTATAAAACTGTAAGTGATGTGTAAACTACTCTTATCCTAAATAGAAAGACTAAACAATGAGCCAATCAAAAGTAATAACTTTTAATCAAAATCAAAATAATCCAAAATATCAACTATAACAAAATCAAAATTAACAACTTTTAAGACATAGTCAGTACAATAACATGTACACAGAAATCACAAAAGTTAAAAGTTGGGGATAGAGTTAAGGCAAAATGTTTTTATTAGTTTTCTTTATGTTTGTGCAAATAGTGTTGTTATCAGGTTAAAATAATGGATTATAAAACAGTATTTGCAAACCTCATGGTAACTTCAAAAATAGAAAGAAAGAAGGTGAACTATCCTTGTTTGCAGATGATATGATCTTATATTTGGAAAAACCTAAAGACTCCACAAGAAATCAATTAGAACTGATAAAAGAAATTCAGTAAACTTGCAGGATACAAAATCAACATATAAAAATAGTAGCATTTCTATATGCCAACAGTAAACAATGTGAAAAGTAATTAAAAGTAATCCCATTTACAGTAGCCACACATAAAATTAAATACCTAGGAACTAACCTTAACCAAAGAAGTGAAAGATCTCTATAATGAAAACTGTAAAACACTTATGAAAGAAGTTGAAGAGGAAACCAAAAAATAGAAAAACATTTCACGTTCATGGATTGGAAGAACACTGTTGTTAAAAATGTCTATACTAGCCAAAGCAGTCCATAGCTTCAATGCAATCCCTATCAAAATACCAATGACATTCTTCACAGAAATAGAAAAAACAATCCTAAAATTTGTATGGAACCACAAAAGACCCAGAATAGCCAAAGCTATCCTAAGCAAAAAGGACAAAACTGGAGGAATCACATTACCTGACTTCAAATTATACTACACAGCTATAGTAACCAAAACAGTGTGGTACTGGCCTAAAAACAGACACCTAGACCAATGAAACAGAATAGAGAACCCAAAGCAAATCCACACACCTACAGTGAATTCATTTGCAACAAAGGTGCCAAGAACATACACTGGGGAAAAATAAACAGTCTCTTCAATAATTGGTGCTGGCAAAACTGGATATACACATGCAGAAGAATGAAACTAGACCCCACCTCTTGCCATATAAAATATCAAATCAAAATGGATTAAAAACTTAAATCTAAGAGATCAAACTATGAAACTATTACAATAAAACATTGGGGGAAAATCTCCAGGGCATAGATCTGGGCAAAAATTACTTGAGCAGTACCCCATAAGCACAGGCAACCAAGTCAAAATAAACAAATGGGATCACATCAAGTTAAAAGCTTCTGCACAGCAAATGATATAATCAATAAAGTCAAGAGACAACTCACAGAATTAGAAAATATTTCCAAACAACATATCTGACAAGGGATTAATAACCAGAATATATAAGGAGCTCAGACAACTCTATAGGAAAAAAATCTAATAATTCAATCAAAAATTGGCAAAAGATTTTAATAGACATTTCTGAAAGAAGCATGCAAATGGCAAACAGGCATATAAAAAGATGTTCAACATCACTGATCATCAGAGAAATCTGTTCTGAGCAAGTTAAAAATTCTCAAGCATATTTTTGATGATACCTCATGGAGAATATTAAATTAGTTGCCAAAACTTTTCATAGACATGGATTCTGTTGTGCAAAGTTATCATTTTCTGTATAAAGATCTTTGGATTTCAAAAAAAAAAAAAAAAA
>NW_016803192.1:2324918-2336834 GCF_001698545.2 Rhinopithecus bieti
ANCTCCTGACCTCATGATCCGCCCGTCTCAGCCTCCCAAAGTGCTGGGATTACAGGCTTGAGCCACCGCGCCCGGCCCTGGCCTATTTTTTGTTTTTAGAAACAGAGTCTGGCTCAGTCGCCCAGGCTGGAAGGCGGGGGCCGGATCTCAGCTCACTGCAAGCTCTGCCTCCTGGGTTTACGCCATTCTCCTGCCTCAGCCTCCCAAGTAGCTGGGACTACAGGCGCCCGCCTCGTCACCCGGCTAGTTTTTTGTATTCTTTAGTAGAGACGGGGTTTCACCGTGTTAGCCAGGGTGGTCTCGATCTCCTGACCTTGTGATCCGCCCGTCTCGGCCTCCCAAAGTGCTGGGATTACAGGCTTGAGCCACCGCGCCCAGCCCAGAATCTGCATTTTAACAAAATCTCCACATGGTTAATATATGCATCAAAGTGAGAAGCTCTGATCTGGTGGGATTGAATTTCACCTATTGATTCATTTTAAGCACTGAAATCGTCTTATGTTTGAACTTACTATATAAAACAGTGACTTTTACCACAAAAAGGGTAATTATGTGAGATGATAGATATGTTAAATTGCCTAATTGTAATTTCACTGTGTACGTGTATGCCAAACATCATGTTATATACCTTAAATTTATACAATAAAGCAAAAAGAAAAAAGAGGAAAAGTGAAATTAGATTACCTCTAGTTGGAGACAAGGAATCTTGAGCCCACCTGCTTGCCCCCACCTGATAACCCTGAAGCAATTAACGAATCTACCCCATTCCTCCAACCCCTACCAGGATTCCAAGAAACACAATCTGAAATCTAAATTGGCCCAATACTCTTTTAAAAATTTAGGTTTACAATGAAAACTAGTAGTCAAGATGGCAGGACAGCCTTCTTGGGAAAAAGAATAAAGAAGAAGAAGAAAGATAAAGAAGTCCTAACAGGCTCACTCCTCTGCTCCCCAGAGCCCATTGCCTGCCCTAGATTCTCTGTCTTTTCTCATCATGGCCCAGGCTGTCCATGCTACACTTCATCTGACAGCACAGAGCTGGTCTGTCCCAGTGCACACTGCAAGGAAGAGACATTTCTCGGCACCTGTGTGTCTGTGGGTGCCTCCAGCCAAACCCTGCAGTTGAACCATTGGAAATGCAGCTGACCTTCCCGTAGGAGCCGACACCCTTCACTCATAGTACTCACTGGGTAATCAGACAGCATCCCTGTGACATTCTTCACAGCTGCTGGCAACGGCCTTTAATTCATCTGGTATTTAACCGGGGTGAAGCATCCTCTGGCTATAACATGTTTGTTGGTGTGAGCTGAGCCTAGCTCATCTTCCGCTCCCTCAAGTTCAGAGTTTCACACCAATTTAGAGTCTGCCAGCAATACAGCCATTGCACAAAATACTCTCCTTCCATCTTCAGTGTGTGTTTTTGCATTTTTATTATTTCGGTCACGTCTTGGTCAACAGAGAATCACAGAGTAGAGCCAGAGCATATCATTTTACAGATAAAGAAATAAGGCCTAGAGGACCATACAACTTGCAAATACAGTCAGGATGCCGTCAGTCTTTCTGATTCCAGATGCGTTTCTCATAGACACATATTGTCTCAGTATTAGAATCCTCCTCTCATATCAGGTCAAAGCACTGTTAAGCCAGGTCTGGAAATCACAGAATATCTTTTGGCATCTTTAAAAAACCATGTATTTTTCTTTTTTGGTAACCTCAAAATATCCATACAACCATGTTTATGTCTCTCTCCAGAATCTTCTTAGCATGAGTTCTCACAGAGGAAAATGTGAATAAATATCTCTGAATGTAGATTTTGTAATCAAAGCAGTGTCATGTAGGAGGAAACATCGGTGTGTGTATAAGAATTCTAATAGTTTTTCAGTGTTCATAAGCTTCTGACTTGAACCTTTTGAGTCAATTAATCTTTGTCACTGGAAGGAAGGACACTCATAAACAGCTCCCGTTAGTGGGGTAAATAGGCCCATGACAGGCCCAAAGTCACAACTTTGAGTCTCAGATTCTGCTGTTAAGCTCTTCATATTTCTATCCCACGAGTTTTTGACTTTGGTATCTGGTCATAGCAGTAAAAGGGCACTCTTCCTGAAAAGCGAATAAAAGCATCACAAACACTTAAAAGAGATTTCCACAATCATGAATAGAGAAGTGATTATTTTGGCTAATCACCTACTCTAAATGACTTAGCAAGTCATCATCAATCGTGGTGTACACTCTTGAGAAAACTTATACTTCCCTATAATTACTTGGTCAGTATCTCTTTCCCTACTCAACTGGATGCTCTATGAATATGAAGGCTTGGTCTTTTTCAAAGCCCTATTCCTCAATTCCTTTTCACAAGATACCCAATAAATATTTGCTGAATGAGTGATCTTTGAGTCAATTTTCTGTTATTGCAAAGATATTGGTTAGAATTATTGTTATTGTTATTTGCAAGTAACCAAAAACACATCATACTTAAGCAAAATAAGAAATTTATTCCTGCGCCCCAGGAACAAACTGAAACCAGGGGATCTTTCACGCTCTCTTCACCACTTTCTTATTTCTCCTTCTTTCAGTTCCTTCCTTTTCCTTTGCCTAGTCTTCTTTCTCACTACAAACCAACTTTCTCTGTGTCTCAGTCCCCAGGAAAATTTTACACGTCTTTATTTCAGCTACCTGGAAAAATATCAAAGAGATTTTAATTCCAATGTCAAGTTTCTGAAGACGGGGCTTGCAAAACAATTAATCACTTCCACAGAGGGAAAGCAGAGGGATCACATTGTGTGGGTGACTGCTTTCATGTCAGCCATTTGGGTGAGTTTGCCACAGGGCAACTCCTAAAAGGAAATCCACTTCAGGGGCTTTCTATTTTTCTGCATTTCTTCTCGTATGAACCAGTTGTTCATTTTATTAACTTTTCCCTTTTATATTTTTTATTCTTTTCTTTTCTTACCAATACTTCATAATTTAGTGTAGAAACCCCTGTAAATATTTTAAGCAAAAGGAATTTAACAGATTAGATGCCTATAAAATCCCTGGAAATTCTATAGGAGCAGGCTCTAGGCTGGACCCCTAAAAACGACTCCTAAATCATCCCATAACTGGGTCCTTAAAAGCTGCTGCTATAATACATCTGCCACCATCAGGAAGAACACGCCACTGCAGCTGAGACCAAAGGAATAAGAAGTCCCCACCGTTCCAACACAAATGTCTCCTGACAACCACAAATGTGGGAATGAGACCCTGGAATGTTACTTTAGACCTCACATTTCCACAGCTGTACCTAAAACCAAAAATGAAGAGCCAACAGCAGCATCTGACACACTTCTGCCTCTAAATCCTCACAGGAATGCATTAATGGATGAATCTATTTTGAATCTACCAGCCCACCTGCAAAGGAGCCTGGGAAATGTCCATTTTTACCTTTCTACCTCTGATGTACTGGAAGGCACATGAAAAGGAAGTGGAGTAAGATCCTAAGTGCTACTTGACCGTGACACACACACACATACACACACACACACACACACACACACACAAGTATGTTCAGAGAGATTTAAATTTTTAATTACATTGGCCAGTTTTGGGGTTTTTTTGGGTCATTTTCCTATTGCTGCAAAGCTTATAATGTCATCCTATTCCAGGGAAGTTTAATAAGTATTACATTCTGGTTTCTCATTATCTTCTTACTGGTACTGTCATTTGATAATAAGACAGGCACAGAAACACAAAAATAAAAATACTTGCTGGGAAATTATTGGGGAATAATTATTGTATTTTTTCTCAAAATTATATTCAACATTTGTTTTAGAACCAGAAAACCCCACAGTGATCAAAAAGTAACAATGTGCAGGCTAATACAAATTCTACTTTGAGTGGCATTTTTGGCCATTGTAAATGGCCATGGGCAAGTCATGTCACAGAACTCTGATGTGCAATTTTTAAATACATAGGTGAGAAGTTATCCTCGACTCTGGTCTGTTCTTAAAAGACAGCTGATGACGCAGAATGCCACAGGATCAGGAAGAACAAGGCAACTCAGGTGTCATAGTCACCAAGTGACATTCCCTATTTCATTTGAAGCTTAATGCAGAAATGATTTTTATTTTCTTATAACTATTTACCTTGAGGCTTTCTAAACTCTTTGATTTTTTAAAAGTCAGATCCATTAAACCTAGTCAAATGCACTCATTCTATTTGGTAGTTAGAAGAAAACTCCCACACACAGAAACTTGCTTTCATCACACCATATTGGTATCCTCCACCTCCTCCTTGAGGTAAGCCGGGGGACTGAATGCCAGTCTATGGAAGATAGTTTTCAAGAAGCAGTGTCTGTCTGTCTTTCCACACAAGTCCTGGGGCTGTAGATAGAATTGTGGTCCTTGCAGCTCCCTCAGTACTACAATTTGTTGCTTTAGTCAATTGAGGGCTCACTTCAAGGCTGTTACAACCTTGAAGAAAGCAACCTTCTCCAATGAGACTTTCAATTAGACTTTGGTGAGCCACTTCCCCCACCTTGATTGTGGGCAATTATGTGTGGTCTGCTGAAGGCGGAAGGTCATTGATATTGTATTCTAAATCAGTAGTTCTCAATCTTTACTATACATCAAAATAAACTTTAGAGATTTTTTAAAAATATATTATATAGATACTCCCAGAGATTCAGATTCAATTGCCAGTCATGGGCCTAAGTATCAGTATTTTTAAGCGATCCAGGTGATTCTATTCTGCAGCCACAGCTGACAACCGCTGCATAAAATTTTAACCAGCTGTAGTGACCAATTTGCCCTTGTTTGTCCAGGTTTCCTCATTTTAAAACTATAAGTCTCATGCCCAAGGAAACTTTCAGTCCCAGGTAAACCAGAACAATTGGTAACCCCAGGCCTAGAAGTCTGTGCTCTCAATCTCCTAAGGAAGACCTGAGTCATATAAATCATACAAACGCACAGGCTCTGTAATTATGCAGAGGAAGCAGCACTGGGCTCACAGTCCAAAAACCCAAGTTTCAGCCTTTCTTTTTGCCATTCCTAGCTATGTGACTTTGGGGAGAGCCACTTAACTCCTTACAGATTGAGTGTCCTCAGTGCTTCTTCACTGCCATGTCAACATGGGGATCAAATAACAGCTCACATACCAGAAGAGGAGACTGAAGTTCAAGGAGGATAAATGAAAATGCTGGGGTCATTGAGTCGGTAAGAGATGTGCCCTGACTTCCAGGCCTGATTGTCTTACACTGCAGTTGTCATGTAGGAATGCAAAGAGGGATTCTCATGGCTACGACTGACCCATGAATCACCACCCCAGGCTGAGAGCAAAGCAGTGGGCCATTTACCTTCCACACACTCGCTTCAGTGTATATATTTATGGACTTTCCTCTTTGATGTTTATTTTGAACTAAGATTGTCTGTATTCAATGTGTTTGGAGGAGATAGCTTAATTTGCCCCAACTTCCAGGTTCTAGGGGTGGGTGTAGACTGTGCCTGAGCAGGTGCTTGAAGGGAAAATTTCAACTACCTCTCCCATCATTGTGTTACAACTTCCTACAGTATTCAGTACGTGCTGTACAGGTTTGTAGCCTAGGAGCAATAGGCTACACCATACAGCCTTTGTGTGTAGCAGGCTATACCATGTAGGCATGTATTAGGACACTCTATGATGTTCAGATGATGAAATCATCTAATTATGCATTTCTCAGAACATTTGCCCATCATTAAGCAATGCATGACTCTAGTTGCCTAGTGAGAATCACAAAATCTTTCTCTAATCAGAATTTGTACTTAAAGGATATTACTGCATACTTTTAAAATAGCACACATAGCACATAAAATGTGATATTCAACAAAACATATTTGGGAATCCAGTTCAAATAGAAAAATAATTTTAATATTAAATTAAATGCTATTTAATATTTAAATTATCATATCATTTTGAATATGTCTTTATGGACAAGATACTTTATATAATTACATTTCATCATCGTTTATTGTCTTCTAAGGCATTATCACCTCATTTTTAAGACGAGAAAATAGGCTCTGTGAGTTTAACTGACTTGCTTGGTGTCACTCAGCTAGATTGCTGGTAGGGGAGGGACTTGTAATTGGCCTGACTGCCATTTTCTCATTTGCTCTTATTCTATACATTCTACCTAATGTCTAAATAGTTCCCTCAACAGAATCTATGTGTTTCTAGGATCATTATTATCCTTTGTCTCCTATCACCTAGTACATAAATGTTTAGTATCTTAGAATCCCAACTTTCCATGTATTTCACCATATGCCCCTTTAAATTCTCTATGAAATGTCATAACAGATCACAGACAAAGGAGAATTGGGGTTAGACTTACATATCAGACCCTTCTCTCTAACCCACTGACTATCTCACTACCATTGACCAGCCGGATGTCAGCATGTGACGCATTATTCTCAGAGCATAGCAAGAGCCCCTCGGGTTGGCAGATAATCAAGAAACAGTGTTACAAGAGTTGACATCTTATGAATAATTATTTTAAAAATCTGTTCATTTCTGTCCCTTCAACTCCAGATAAACGAGTTGGTTCTACCAAGTTGCTCAGTCAAACTGTGATGGGAACATTTCTTAAGCAAGATGCCAGTCGCCCTTATTTTTTTGAAGTAACTTTATTCAAGGGCTATATTGTGAGAATGTATTTTAAAAGAATATATGACAACTGAGCGTAAAACGGGGAACTCTTGGACTGCTCTGGGAACTCCTCTTAGAGTTGTTGGGCCTTAGTTCTTTTCCTGTTTCATATCAGCATCTAAACATAACTAAATACAGAACAGTTAAAGTAAAAATATGGTATTATAATCTTATGGGACCTCTATTGTATACATATATGTGTATATACGTAGTCCATTGTTAACTGAAACATTGTTATGTGGTACATGATTGTAAATTATTTTATGTCAATTATGCAATTGTCTTCTAGATTGGTTTCAGAAGGACTCAGATCTTTGTTATGATTCTTCCCTATGTCAGCTAAGTGGCCTTCACAAAAGCAACCTATGTGAGACAGGGTGTTTATTTTATGCATAAAATAGGACAATCTTACCCTTCTTACCTCTCAGAGTTTCAGAAAGGGGCCAAAGAAAATACATACAAAGTTGTAAAGTATAATAGTAATGAGAAAGATCATTATTCTGAAGAATCCTGTGAACTCCTGAAATTCACATCTATGGGCTTAGAGAAGTAGGTTTTCATTGGGTATATGGGCTGTAAACCCAGAGAAATCTTGAGACATCAGGCTTGAACCAAGCCTGCCTCCTGGGGTTGAACTGTCTTCTTCCATATCTTGTGGGGAAGATACTCTTGTCTTGTCTTGACCAGTATCCTGCAATAATCTTTAGGTAGAGCCATTGTTCCTCCTTCCCTATACCCTAATACTACTTGAATAGGCCATAAAAGAGACCGCACTCAGAGATAAATATCAGTCAGGTTTAAGAATTTTCATAACAGAACGTCAACCTTACTCCATAGCACAGGGATTCACTTTAGGCAAAAGCGCAGAAGCTCTAAATTCAATGGCCACCAGAGAAGGTAACACTGAACTCCCTAATTCCTCTATCCTACATTTCAAAAACCAGTTTACAAAATGGATTCTTAGGACACATAGTCAAATCATGGCTCAATCTTTTAATATATGAGGATTCCTTATAAGTCTAAACAATTATCAAGGCTCTCCCCAAATGATAGTAGTTTTATTTAGTAACCATTGATTGAGAAAATACATAGTCATCAAAGACACCACCCACCACCATGAGTTCAAAAGCATTATAGTAAAAAACTTCTACCTATACATGCAAAAACAGCCATACACATCTGTGTGAGATCTCTTTATTGGTCTGTTGGAAATATATGGTGAAGAAACTCTTATGAAAGCTACTGAAGTCTGCATGAGTACTTTGGACTCTAGTTGAGAATCACTACTCCTAGATCAGAAAGGCTTTCACTTCCTTGGCTTTGCCCCAGCAAAAACACCTTCACTCTGCTATACTTGAATATGTTATACTCAGCTTTTATGGAAGTTTGAATAATGGTCATTATGTTATCTTATACCACTTATAAGCAGACAATGAATTTGTTTCAGAATTTAATGCCAGAAAATACTTTTATTTCCTGAATAACAAATGCGTAGTTTTGATAGCATAATAAAAAGTATTGAGGCAAGTGGCAAATATATAAAAGGAATATGCTTACCTGCCCAGACAGCCTTCTGGAGTGGCAGTTCCAGAATCTGATCCTTTAATCACAGCAGTTCCTGCCAGACTCAAAACTGACTCACACTAACCAAACTCAGGAGACCAATAGATAAATCAGAATGCTAACATGTGATTTCACAAAAAAGGTGATATCTATCCAGTGAAAGAACTCCAGTGTCCACTATCCAGCATACTGCCTACCCAGTATTAAAATATTTGAGGGTCAAATTATTCATCAAAGCTTGGCTAGTAAATGTTGAGTCTGACAAATACAACCAGCTGTTTCTTATAAGTTTATTTCTCCTTTTTTATGTACCTTGCCAAAAACATTCTTAGGGACATTGCTTGAAACAATCTCTGTGCTTGTTTCTGTTCTTCTTGATAAGATTTTAATAAAATTTTCATCTAGCTTCAAGTGCCCCTACCTCTTTGGTTGGGTTCATCTACAAGCAGACCATAAGAAAAATAATTAAATTCAGATCATTTATATGGAAGGAGATCCCAGCCACCACTGATGAGAGTTGGGAAGTGTATTAGTCTGTTCTCGCACTGCTATAAAGAACTACCTGAGACTGGGTAATTTATAAAGAAAAGAGGTTTCATCGACTCATGGCTAGGGAGGCCTCAGGAAACTTACAATCATAGCAGAAGGTAAAGGAGAAGCGAGGCACATCTTCACATGGCCAAAGCACGAGGAAGAGAGAGCAAAGGGGGAAGAGAGTTACACGCTTTTAAATATTCAGATCTTATGAAAACACTGTCATGAGACAGCACTAGGGAGATGGTGCTAAGCCATTAGAAATGACCCCCATGACCAATGGCCTCCTACCAGGCCCCTTCTCCAACACTGGGGATTACAATTTGACAGGAGATTTGGATGGGGACACAGAGCCAAACCATATCTGGAAATAAGATGAAAAGGGTAGGGGGAAACCCATTTTAGGGTGTGTTAGGGAGCAGGTTATCATTGTGACATCTGGATCTCAATCCTACTGGAGATCTTTGGGAGATGACATAGAACACTCCTTGGGTACTTTTTTGCCATATGTCTTCCTCAGTATGGCTGCTTACTTCATCAAGTGAGCAAGGAGGATCTCTGCTAAGCAATCTTATGTAACACAACATCATCACAGGATGACATCTCTCACTTTTGCCATATAATGTAACCTAATCAAGTGGGTGACATCCCATCATGTTTGACATACTATATTGGTTAGAAGCAAGTCCCAGGTCCTGCACACACTCCAGAGAATGAGATTACACAAAGGAGTAGACATTAGGAAGTGGGAAATCATTGGAGATCACCTTAGGGTCTGTCAACCACAGACACATAGTGAGTACTCAGTAAATATTAACTTGCTTCTTTTGTCTTGAATTCTTTCATGATTACATATATTATTACCATCACAATACATTTAAACTGGCATAAAGATCCATGATGGACGTTGACATTTGGGATTGAGAAAACAATTCAGACATGACAGCTCCATGGTGACACTGTCAGATCACATTACCTGCCAGTGCACAGTTATCACACATTTAATGTGGTGAAATGTTATGGCCACATCACAGTCAGGCTTAGCTGATGGTTTTAATTTGGGTATAAGGCTAGAGTTATGCTAATGCTTTTCACCGCTGGCTAGACCAGAGGGGAGTCACATTTCCATGAGTTTCTGCTATCAAGAGGAAAGCTTTGTTCCCTCTTCATCTTGAACTTTTCAAGCACATGAAAGCTAGTACTTCCCAGGTGGAAAAAACTGTCATTAGACATTAGTCCCTTGCATTTTATATTGAATGAGATTCTGAGTGAGTTATGAAAATATAGAAGTTGGCATATTCAAGCTCTGGGAGCTCTAAGTGGCAGTTGGAATTTGACTTTCCTAAGGACTTGATGAAAAAAAAGCTCGTAAAAGTCCACAGACAGTAGCTTCCACAAAGTCACCCGAGGATAAGCTACAAAAATGCTTTATATGCATGTAGCCACTGTCATTTCCAACTCCTCTTCCAACCCTGCTGAATGGATCTCCAAGAAAAAAAAAAAGTGCCTTGGCAGTCAGCCTTTATTGCAACAAGAAACTTTCATGATTCAACTTTGAGGACTATATTCTTGGAGATGACCTCTGTTGATTTTTAAGAGATTAGGTTTGTTTTATTTATTGCTGACGGTATTACCAATGTTTATGGGCTGAGGACTCTATAAGTGAAGTGGTAGGATTTTCTTTGGTTTTAAATGTCTTGTCCATGAACTCAGAACCTGCAAAGTCTGAGGTTGTAACATTGGAAACAATAAACACTTAAAGAAGACAGACACTATTTTAGAAGTTCTAATTTGTAAAGTTCTGCTGTCCACCTGTAGATATCCTTGATGATGCCATTGGTGAAAAGGGTCCAATTAGTCCTAAAACTCACAGGACAGTTGATCCAAAAACCACCAGAATAATTCCCCAGGCTCTATGCAGACCACCATTAAGGTTGTGAATACCTTGGTATTAATTGTCAGTCGTCAGCTCAAGTTGGCTATTGGACAAAAACAAGCTCTCACAGCATCAATTTTTATTGACCCTATTATTAATCAAAAACATTTAATATAACGCTGATAGAAATATTTCTAATGATCATAAGAAATCAAGTCGATTCCAGTTGATAAGGAGGCTTATGGAATTAGGTGCCATAAGGTACACCACTGTAATTTCAGTCATTTGTTCTGATCTTCTCCTTCCTTCCATCCTTTAGTACCTAGCTCCATACTCTGGTTTCTCATTCTTGCAGTTTATGAATAATGGAAAATTTGTTCTACTCATCTCTGAGGACTTATCCAGACAATAGCATCTGTTGGTTATTGTCAGATGTTTCTGTTGCTCTGCTGCTCCCTGATTTTGAGGCTTGCCCTGGTGATGCCTTCCCCCAACATTAACAAATATTGACACAGTAGGGAGAATGAGTGGTATGTTGGTGGTAAGCTTCCTGGCTCCTCTGTTGGACATCCAAAAAGATAATGCATATTCTAACATTTTTAAAAATTTCATTTCATCATAGATCTTAATCACCTATGTCTTTCATCACAGATCTTCTAGTGAATAGAATTATCTATACAAGAATTCACCCTACCTTTAATAGCCTATCTGTGACTTAAGTTGGTTCAGAGCTTTGAAGCTGGTAGGATATAACATTGAGTGATAATACAGAGTTATAAAATTGCTGCTTTGTTCTCATATTTTTTCTGAACTAGGTGCTGCCACCCAAATTTGGAGAGTTTTCTTAGCTATGTGACCAGTTGCCTTATGAGTTTTATCAGGAATTACTGGAAATGTTATCCATTTATCAGATGCAAAGCTGAGGAATATTGTCTTAAGCTTCCTGAATGGCTTTACATCTTAAACACCTGTGGATTCACACGTTACACATGAGGTTGCTTCTGACATTATTTTTTAATAATTTTTTGACACAGACTTCAATAATACACTCGTCATTTGGTACAGAAATGTCATTAAAAATAAATAACTTTTTTTTAGCTCATTGCATAACAAGGGGAAGAAGTATAACGAAATATATAAAAGCATGTGCTCTGGGGTCAGATGGTCCTGAGTTGAATTCTGTGTCTGTCACATACCACCTGGTATCCTTGAGCAAGCTACTTAAACTCTCTAAGCCTTCATTTCTTTATTATCTTTTTTTTTTTTTTTTTTTTTTTTTTTTTTTTTTT
>NW_016803192.1:2340628-2369910 GCF_001698545.2 Rhinopithecus bieti
ACATCACTTGTATTCTGTAACCAAGCCCTTCATCTCTGGTATCTCCCACATAAACTCTTGCTAAGCTTCTTAGACTGAATTAGATGGCAGCTACTGTTTCTCTGGAAGTTCTCTTTATTTCTGCTGTTCTTGCTATTATTTCAAAAAATCCCTGGCTAGTTTAGAACTAGAAAATGTAGACTAAAAAGTAAGTCATACTTTAAGGGGATTAGTTAGAACAGTGCTATCCAATAGAAATATTATATGATTCAAACTTTATACGTAAATTTAAATGTCCTAGCAGTCTCATTAAAAAATATAAAAAGACAAAGGTGAAATTAAATTTAATAATGTTTTATTTAACCCAATAAATGTAATCTAATATATCTGAAATATTATCTCATTATGTAATCAATATAAAAATTATCAATGAGGTATTTTCATTTCTTTTTCATACTCAGTCTTTGAAATCCAATGTGAATTTTATGCTTCCAGCATGTCTTTGTGTGGACTAGTCACATTTAAACTGCTCAACAGTCACCTATGGCTACTGGCTACTGTCTTGGAAAGCACAATGGTAGAAACTTTCATTTTAAATGGATTCTTGAAGGTTTTTTCTGTTGTGCGGGTGGTGAATGTAGTGGGAGTGATATAGACCAGTGACTCTCAGATATGCAGAAGAATCACTAGAGGGTAGGTTAACATGAAAATTCCTAGGTCCCAACTCCAAAGATTTTGATTAATTGGGTCTGACATGAGGATTAAGAATTTGCATTTCCAAGCTGGGCGTGGTGGCTCACACCTGTAATCCCAGTACTTCGGGAGGCCAAGGCAGGCAGATCACTTGAGGTCAGGAGTTTGAGACCAACTTAGCCAACATGGTGAAACCCTGTCTCTACCAAAAATACAAAAATTAACGAGATGTGGTGGTGCACACCTGTAATCCCAGTTACTCAGGAGGCTGAGACAGGAGAGAATTGCTTGAGCCGAGATAGTGCCCACTGCACTTGCACTCCAGCCTGGGTGACAGAGTGAGACTCTGTCTCAAAAAAAAAAAAAAAAAAAAAAAAAAGAATTTGCATATCCAATAAGCTCCAAATTGATGTTCTGTGGACCACATTTTTGAATACCATTTGTGCAAAATTTCTCTCTTTGAATTTTACCATTAACTTTGCTGTTTTCATAAGTTTTTCAAACAGAAATGACTAGATATGCTTATTGTGGCCACAACGATAGAAGTAACTTTTCCAAGGTACACATATCAGTCCCTGCTTTTAACAGTCCTACACACTTACAGGGTTGAAAACTGGCAGCCTGTTCACACTACTCTGCCAGATGTTGAGCCACTGGGGCCCAATCCTGGTCATATCTGAGGAGCCTCATCCTCAGCATGTAGTGGGACCCAGCTTAGTCTTAATACCCTAACTCTAGTGATTTGGCATGGATCCCCTTCAGCTCTGTGCCTCCTCAGAGGTGACCTCTTCCTTTCAATCATCAGGGGTTCTGCCATTACTATTACATTGAGTATGCATTTCAGATAGTTTGGTACAATGAAGCTGCTCAATTTACATGATAATTTTGTCCTAAAAATCGGTTTAGTATGTCTAGCAATGTCCTTCTTCGTGGCATATATTCATTGCCTCTTCTTTTGCTTGAATATAAATGACACCAGTATTTAGGCAGTAGGTCATCTGTGTAAACAGGTATCTTCAGGTTAGTGTTCACATGTTGAATAATCTTCATGACTTACGATATTTTCATTGAAAAATGATGTTAAATGATTGTGGTGAAAACTATGGATTTATGATGTTTTCATTGAAAAATGATGTTAAGTGATTGTGGTGAAAACTTTGGGTTGCTCTTGTATTTATAGAGAAAGCATCCACTGTCTTGTTTTACTAAGGCACTATTTCAACAATCCACCTATCTGGTGCCCCCTAGATGAAGATACTTAATGAAAGCTCAATACCGTTTTCCAAAAAAAAAAAAAAAAAGCTCTTTATAATTTAGTTGGGGAATACTATGTAGACACAGGAAAAATGTCTTAGCAGTGTTTAAGTTCACTAAAAACACCAATAAGTGTGGTGTGCCTGGTGATCAGTACAAAGGGAAGGAGGAAATGGACTGAATAAACATACCTAAGTTTAAATGATAGCTCTGCCATTTAACAGCTTTGTAATATTAGGCAAGTTAGGCTATTTATTTATTTCTATAAGCTCAGTTTCTTCATTTGCAAAACAGGAATAATGAAACTTCTATTTAATAAAGTGACTATGAAGATTAAATAAGGTAATCTAAGTCTAGCCTTAAAGTACTCAATATAAGTCAGTTGTGATTGCTGTTACAGAAGAGAAAGAAAATATTGTTAGTTTGGTAATCCGAAGGGCATCATGGAAGAGATGGCATTTGATTTAGGTCTTGGAAATTGCTAGGATTTGTTTGGTCTTGATTTTTTTTTAATTATCTTAAAACATGTACTACAAATCATGTACTTAAAACATGTACATAAAATATTAAAATTATAATGAAGAAAAAATCAGTGATTTCACCTCTCCAAGATCATTTCTGTTAATATTAATGTGCTTTCTCATCTATCACTTGTATCTTTTTTATTATTTTATGTGGGGCAAGGTGTTAAATACAACTCTTTCTTTCTCAGGTTTGGTTGAGGTTTTGCAGGATGCCAAGTGCTACTCTAAAGCGAGGAACTAAACCATCTACACAGAAATTGCATTTGGGATCCTCTTTTGCCAGCGTTATTCCACTGCCACATTCATCCTAAAAAACAAAAGATAAAGAAGTCATTAGGAAGTAGGAAGGTTTGTAAAAAATCATGCCTATAGGTCAATGGCCCTAGACAATTTTGCCCCACCAGGACATTTGACAACATTTGCAGACATTTTTGGTTGTCACAGCTGGGAGTTGATGATACTAGCATCTTGGAGGTACCGCTTAATATCTACAACACACAGGACAGCCTCCCACAACAAAGGATTATCCAGTGGCAAATGTCAATAGTGCCTACTGGGATAGCTTGGCTAAGGTCCTATGAAATTTGGTAAACACACGTAGCAGTATTTGATTCACCCCTGGGAAAACTCTGAAGAGCAAGGGATGACTGCAGCTATCAGTGGCAACAGAAGAAAGAAAAGGAAGCTCAAAATAAGAAGTACTTTCACTTTGAGAGTGCAGTGGGTGTAGGACTCCTGATTTTTCTGGGCCACATGAACAATGACTTGAATCATTTCAAAAGGATCTGTTGTAAACCAGATCTCCAGAACTTTTTCATCTTGCAAAACTGAAACTCTATACCCATTAAATGGCAACTCCTGGTTTCCCCCTTCTCCTACCCCTAACAACCACCATCCCACTTTCTATTTCTATGTATTGAACTACTTTAGATATAAGAGGAATAATACAGTATATGTCTTTTCATGACTGGCTTATTTCACTCAGCATGTTTTCAGGGTTCATCTATGTTGTTGCAAATGAAAGGATTTCCTTCGTTTTTAAGGCTGAATAACATGTCATTGTATATGTATACACATTTTGTTTATCCATTCATCTCTCAGTGTTTTTTAAGGAATTCACCCATTCTTATTGACATGGAAGTAGAGAATAAATTGACCCATTGTCCCCTCTATGAATTGTCTGTACATACTAAATTCTGTGGAGACTAGTTTTCTCCTTTCCTTTTTGCTCCTAGCATTCAATGATGAAAATAATTTTTTCTCATTCTATTGTTTAGTGACTTCTCATTTTAAGTTTTCCTGATCATGATATATTGTTTTCTTATCTTTCAAATATTTGGGCAGAAATAATGTGATTGTGTAGTACATTTATCTTGGAATGTGTAATATATTTAAATTATATTTATATAATGAACCGTTAAACTTTAACAGCAATTAACATTTGTGATAAAATTCTTACAGCTACCAATAAATAATTGCTATAATTAGATTATTTGTGGTAATGGTAAAGGAATGTTACTCATTATATTATAGCATAATTTACATCATAATACTATGAAAGTATTCTTAAACTTAAATTGGAAATGCCACAGCATCATTTTAGTAAAATAAACAAATGCCAAATACTATGAACTAATACATGAAACACAAAATTTAGCTAAATTTTACCAATAAGGATTTTTTTCTTTTTTTATTTTAAGGTATTTTCTAAGGAGCACATAAATGAAAAATAACTTCTAATATTAGAAACATTGTTTATTGTTACATCATTAAAATCTTTTGTTTGTTGAATGTGTTCCTTTCTTCATGAGTTAAAGCAAAATATCTATCTACTCTGTTATGAATGACACTTGATTAGTCAGAGAATTGTCCTAATAAATACACAAATAGCCTATCTTTGAAACCTAAAAAATTACAATAAAATATTTTAAAAGATTCAAAATACTAACCCTGTCTACAATATGAATGACATTCTCTTAATTTTCTTGTCCTTGTATAGGACACATCTGGGATATAGCAGCCATGCTCCTTTCTTGGAGACACACATTCTGAATGTCTGGAGACCACTGCACTAGCATAATGTAAGCACTAATCAACATGGGCATTACTGTTACTAACATTAAAAACAAAATTTAAAGTAATTAATTTTATCAATCTATGCTTTATGATTTTCTCCATAAGTTTTCCATTTGATTTTTCCTTATAGAGTTGTTTCCATCTTTGAGATAATGGCACTAATTATCTATATTTTCTGCTATTTTAATATTTAAAATGTTTTAATTTTGTTAAATTTATGTTTATCCATAATACATACTAAGAATCGAATTTCCCCAAAGTTTTATGTATTATGTAATCACACTTTATTTAACAATTTTCTCTAGTCATTTCTGATATAATTTTATGATAGCAATTTTCATATACTGGAGTCTGTTTCTGGAATGTTTTATCTGTGTCTATTTGTTTACCACCAACACTATTTTATTCACTATAGCTTTATAACACATTTTATTACCTGAGAGAATGAATCTTTACTCATTATGCTTTGGTTCCCTTTTTTCATAAAATATTTTTGCACATTTGTTTTTTCAGAAATGTAATATCAGATTTGAGAGTATAGAGATAAAGAGTGAAAAGATATTCCACAAAGGGAAATAAAGGTGAAAACAAAGAAACAAACGAGAAAACACCCAATGAAGGGATGCCCCTAGGCCCAAAATAAGGTTGTGTTTTAGAAAGTCATCTTTTTTTTTTTTTCTCATCTCTACTATCTTAAAGCTAGATTTGTCTTCTGATTTGACATCATCTAGATTAAAAAATTAGGGAAGGACAAAATTTATACATACTCTAGTGGAAATGCATATCAATACAGTAGTCTTATCACAGCATTCGTATCTTATTTAATTTGCTCTTTAGAGCATGTCTATGTAAATAGAAAGTTTCCAAAAATATTCTGAGGAAGTAAAATTTTATGATTATAATGGGTTTTCCTGAATGTGATAGTTGCATCACACTGCCCTCCACAGAAACCCTTCCTCCCACCACTTTTTGTGAAGCGTCATATATTCTTTTAGTAAACCTGAGTCAAGATTCAAGGAAGTCCCTGGTTTTAAAATTTGGAGGTTTTGGCCTGGTTTCATTTTGAGGTTTTAGAGGTAAGAGAAACTCAAAACAAAATGAAAGCTCTATAAATCTCCAAACCTCCATTTTATAATAAATATTTTCTAATGCCTTGTGTTCCATTCTGAATGAAATTTATAACAATTTAACCTATCCACATTCAGATTTTTAAAAATCGATATAATGTTCTGACTTTAATATAAAGGAGAAACAGAATGGAAGAAATTTATAATTTCAATATGTAAATGCTTGGTACAGTCACACTAAAAGGTATAGTGAAGTTGTTAGATATTGAACACCATAAACAAAATGGCTACAAATTCAAATCAGTGGGTTGTTTGTGATGTTGACAACTCAAAAGCCTAAGTTCAACAACTGTCAGTAACATGATATTCCACAATAGTAAACCACTTTTGATAAAGTTCAACCTAAACGAAAGTACAATCTTCTCTTGATTTTTATGTTATTGCACACTTGAAAGTCAGTATATATGTAAAACAAGCTGCAATCTAGGCTCATCTGATACATATCCACTTCCTCAATGCATTCTAAAAGTACTGCAAATTCTTGACTTTCCTAAGGCATAGGTCTCTATGGGCCACCAAATGTAACATTCCCAATATCATAGTGGAATAGAAGGCTGAATCCACCATGATAATCCCAGGTATTTCAGACAGACAGGAGTGAGCATAGATTGGAGAAAGGAGGATGGGTGGGAGACCACCCAAAATGAGCTCTCAAACACAAATGCCAAACTATGAAGGGAAAACCAACCCCAAGAAATTCAGCCAACAGAATCACCAATTAAGAGATAAAGACACACACACACGCACGCGCGCACACACACACCACATGCACACCAGAATATAAAAGAAGAATGAAAATAATTTCAGTAAATCATCCCAGTTAGATCTGTAGCTACATAAATAAAATATTTCTCCTTACTAAGTCTGCCATTTTTTTTTTAGTGAGATACTTCTAATTAACAATCTTGTACAGAGAATGGGTGCTATATAACCTGAGGTAGAGTTTTACTGCAGTATTTTTCTTGAGTACATCTCACATGCCACCTAAAAGGGAGAAACTATTTTAAACTAAATTTTAAAATTTTAACTAACAAATGAAATAGCACAAAAAGTGATCTCCTAGAAGTTCAAAATCAGAGAACTCACAGTCATTCCACCTAATATTCACTTCCAGCAGAAATCTCAAATCTCTCCATACCATCCGTGACACCTGCCCAACCCATTCCCAGTGAAATAAGTCACTGCTTCCTGAGCCAGCATTCCCTTTCTGAACAGCTCTAACTGTAAAGAAGTCTTTGTTACACTAATTCAGAAACTGGCAGGTTCTGAGGTTCACTAATTCAGAACCCTGAAACAAAAGTGAGTTTGAATCCTGGCTCCACCACTCATCAGCTATATTAGCTTAGGTGAATTATTTAATTTCTCCACCTTCATTTCTTCACCTGGTAAATAGTGATAACAATAGGTATCTATGCTCTGAGTTATTATGAAATGTGTTAACTCATGTCAATGATTGGGACAATGTCTGGAAAATAGTAAGTGCTATACAAAGGTTAGCAGTCATTCCACTTTGCCCTTACTGAATTCTCTTTGAATACCACTAAACAACTGCTAGCGTCTCACCTAAGGATCACAGATCTTTGTACCATTTCTCATGCTGCATGATTGCTATTCTCTTTCCATGCTCATCAGGCTCCAATTTGCTAATACTTTTTTGTAAATTTGATTCCCACATATAAATGGTATTTCATGTGTGTTCTGATCTGTACGAGATAGAATGTGTTCATGTAGCAATTTACAATCGACACCTATTCCACTTTTATTAATACATCCAAAAAAGCTTGTTTGTATAGGGAGTTTGAACCTCAGTTTACAATATGAGAAATTTTAATTTCTTTATATTTTTTAGTACTGATTTCAATTTATATTGTGAGTTCCCATGCTACTGAGTGGCAGAGACTTACTATGAGTTAATTCAAATTTAGTGTCCCTCAGAGTTGCATCAAAATTCTGGAGCCGTAGGTTCACAGAACTTATAATGTCAAGGTTTTAGGGATGAAATGGGAGACAACGTGTGATTGTTAGTGGGTATCTACACTGTCATCCATGCAGATGCCCTGGTTCCCTTCAAGACTTCACTCTGTGTTTATTGGTAGTATTGCACCCTTCTACTCCACTCTGTTGTTCCCATTATCAAGACTTCTTTAAGGGCCGGGTGCAGTGGCTCACGCCGGTAATCCCAGCACTTTGGGAGGCCAAGGTGGGCGGATCACCTGAGGTCAGGAGTTCGAGACCTGCCTGGCCAACATGGTGAAACCCCATCTCTACTAAAAATACAAAATTAGCAGAGCATAGTGGTGCACACCTGTAATCCCAGCACTTTGGGAGGCCGAAGCCGGTGGATCACTTGAGGTCAGGAGTTTGAGACTAGCCTGGTCAACATGGTGAAATCTCATCTCTACTAAAAATACAAAATTAGCTGGGCATGATGGTGCACGCCTGTAATCCTAACTACTCAGGAGGCTGAGGCAGGAGAACCACTTGAACCCAGGTGGCTGAGGTTACAGTGAACTGAGATCATGCCACTGCACTCCAGCCTGGGTGACAGAGTGAGGAGACTCCATCTCAAAACAAAAAAAAAATTCTAAAATTTAAAAAGAAAATAAAGCAAGTCTTCTTTAAGACCCTGATGCTCTTTTGAGTCACACCTGTGCCAGGAAAAAGTTCTTACTGTGGGACCCTACTCTGAAATGTGGAGAATTCGGCTGTGTTTTCAGGCCCTATGACCATCTGCTGCTACAATGCCATGCCACAACACAAGGAACTCCATGAGGTTCACATCACATACACAGTTAGGCTTCCTCATCCAGCTAGGTGATGGGGACTTTGGAGCTTGCCTCCTCCCTAACCCCACCCCCAGGCACTACCCCGTAGACAGAGGCATAGGTCTCCTGGGATTGCCTATCTCCAAATGGATCCAGTTTCCTCAACTCTCAGCCAACCCTACAGCCTCAGGAAGCCACCAGGGCTCACCATGTCCACTACAAATATCTCCATCCTTCAGGATAGGGAAACTTGTTCATCTTTGTGAAGGAGATATCTACTCTGATTCATCATGTTTTCTTCTAAATATCCATGGGCTCTTTTGAAAAATGGAAGTTACAAACTTCACCGTATCTTAAAGTTTACTTTCTTCTATGGCAACCTTTACCCAAAGAAATGAAGGCAAACTACCTGGCTCTCCAAATTGGAGGTAAAGAAAAGAAGGGATAAAGTTAGGAGTAGCAGAAAACATGAGGAAAAAAAAGTATCCGAGTTTTAAATTTTCTCATCTTATTACCTTTTTGGTGATATTCAATCAAACTGGGTCAATTCCATGATCAAATAAGAAATATTTTCCCAGGACCTACTCCATGGTAAGCATTGTGTGATGTGCTAGACACACAAAGATGAATAAGATATGGGCCTTACTTTCAAAACACTTGCTTTCTTATTACTCAAGTAGGTCTCATCCTTTCCATTTCCTCTTCTTCTGCTTTATTTTAGATTGTATGATTTTTCAGCTGTATTATTATAAGCTTTTCACCTGCTTCAAATCTCTTGCCCTCCATTTTTATGTGCCTCCAACTCATCCTCCACACTTTCTAAAACATTAATCTAATCATATCATCCTTTTACTTAAAAATATGCAGTGTTGCAATTATCTTCAGGCAAAATGCCAACCATGGTGCTCAGTCCTTGAAAATATTATTTCCTCTAGTTCTGAAAACAATTCTATCAGGTAGCTATTATAGTCTCAATTTTACAAACAAAGAAACTAAGGCTTAGAAATCTTAAATTGTCATAACCAAGTCCACGGAGCTGGGAGAACCAGGACTCAAAATCAGCTTTCTTGTCTCTAGATCCATTGCTTTGAATATTAATATTCTAGTCTCTTTAATCAGTTTCACCTCTTACTCTTCTGGAGTAAAACTACTACTGTTACTACTGTTACGACCATTGCTACACTAAGTAACAACATCATTTAAGATTATGTGTCCTTATTAATCAACAATATAAAGAGACAAGGAGGAAAAAGACACTTACCTAATTGGCTGAATCAGTCAGTCAAAAGAGCCTGGCAGTTCATGGGTGACAAATTTTGAGCCAAATCACCCTTGCATGCAATGTATGATATACAAGGACTTAAAGATAAAATACAAAGTGACCTGTTCCAGTTCATACACCACATTATTGTATAAGTAGAACAGAAATCCCAGTCTCTGAATCCTCGGTCCATAAACCATACCAAAACACACACATCCTCTAATCCAAATGAACAGAAACCTTTCAATAAGTTAGCCCAGTATAGCAAGCAACTTAACATTTTTGGAAGTTTTAAAATATGGCAACTAATCACATATCTAGGAAGTATATGGTACAGCTAAATGGCAGTTCACAGGCAAACCTCAAAAATACCAACGTTGCTTATGACTGTAAACCTCACTCAAGTTGTTTCCCAAGTGGTTTCAATATTCAGTTGGAAGAGTGACAGTTGGACTTAATGGTTTTATTTTCTCACTTTTCTTCAGAAACCAATCCGTCTCACTACTGCAGTGCTTTCCAACCTTTTTAAACCCATGACCCCTTTGGATAAACTGAAAATCTCATGACACCATTCCCTTCACTGCCACCCTGAGCTTTGTGTATGCAGAAAATAAAATCTATTTCTGGTATACCATGTCAGATATGAAAAATTTTTGCATTTTATTTTGAAGTTGTTATAAGAAAAGGGCTGTTTAATTTTCCAAATATAAAAATATTTTTTAATATTTTTTCTCAAATTATACAGCATCTTCTCACACCCCATCTTGGCCCTCCCAGCCAATAATCAACTGCGTGATTCCACTTGTTAATTTGTGATTTATGCAATATTGAAGTTCAGTTTAAGGCTCTAAATGAGTCTACTATTATCCAAATATTTAGAAAAGTTGTCATTCCTAAAAGAGTTCCCAGTTAAAAAGGAAATCAAGGAATAGAAATGAAATTATCAAACTCATAGAATATTTAAGTGCCCAGAGCCCTAAGAAGTGATTTGGCCTCATGCTTTCTACTCCAGATATGTGGAACCTGAATCTCTGGGCCTGTTGTCTATGGATCTGGATTATAAAAAAGCATCCAAGTTGGTTCTAATAACCACCTGGATTGGAGAACGCATTATTTGACAGGAGAGAAAACTAAAATGGAAAGAGATTAAGTACAGCTAACCCAATTTGCTGACTTAATTTAAGCAACTTAAAAAAAAATAGTCTTCAGAATTTTATTTTATCTACCACTTCTAATTTGTTTTAAAATACGTATTTTATAATCATTTTATCTTCCTCCTTTCACAAAAGTTGCCCAGATAGATGAAAGTAGCACATTGGATACATTCTTTAATCTCCTCTCAGACTTATCACTCCAATAAAATAGCAATAAAGGAGTAAAAACGATATAACCCTGCAAGAAAAGGAGAGGCATTATCACATTTTTAGAAAATGTAAAGCAGAGAATTGAGTAGTGGCTGACACGATAGGGGAATGAGCTTCAATCTAAAATACATACCCAGGAGATACCAAAGAGACGTGGACTTATTTGCCCTAGAGAACTCAGGAGCAACTACCATGACACATGTCACAAGGTAAAACTTAAAGTAAAAAGGCATATGAATGACTTCACATTCTAGATATGCATTCATGCCGGGCACAGTGGTTCAATACTGTAATCCCAGCACTTTGGGAGTCTGAGGTGGGCAGATCACGAGGTGAGGAGTTTGAGAACAGCCTGACCAACATGGTGAAACCCCAGGTCTACTCAAAATACAAAAAAAAAAAAATAGCTGGGCATGTTGGCGTGCACCTGTAATCCCAGCTACTTAGGAGGCTGAGGCAGGAGAATCACTTGAACCCAGGAGGCGGAGGTTGCAGTGAGCCAAGATCACGCCACTGCACTCTAGCCTGGGTGACAGAGCGAGGTTCCATCTCAAAAAAAAAAAAAAAAAATTGATGTGCGTTTATATACCACCTTCCCGCACCCCCATGAAGAGCTGCCAGCAGCCAAATGCTTCCACTCCCCATCACTGCAAATCGTTAATTCTCCAGTGTAACTGAAAGGGCAAGATTGTACTCAGAAGCACCAACCACAGCAGAAGATAGGACTGAGGTACAAGATTGCAAAGAGATTGACGGAATAGTCAATTGAAAAAATGCACGCTGAACAGATTCAAACATTTACATAGCTAGGTGTCTACCTCCAGGGAGGAAGATGAAAGATTCGTGTTTAGAGATAATGACCACTATAGACCTATAGACTGAAATTGTATGTATGTTTGTTAGGGAAAGGAGTATCCACCAATCAAACAGCCAGTTCTCTAGAAAAGCACCAAAAAGTGAAGATAGCCTCAAGCCTGAGCTCTTCTGTGTTAGTTTGCTAGGGCTGCTATAACAATGTTCCACAGATTGAGTGGCTTAAAGCTTAAGCCTTAAACAACAGAAATGTATTTTCTCACAGTTTTGGAGGCTGGAAGTCTAAGGTTAAGGTGTCAGGATAGTTGATTTCTTCTGAGTCCTCTCTCCTTGGCTTATAGATGGCTGTCTTCTCCCTATGTCTTCACATGGTCTTTCCTCTGCATGGGTGTCCTAATCTATTCTTCTTATAAGGACACCTGTCATAGAGGATTAGAGCCACCCTAATGATTTCAATTTAACTCAACTACCTCTTTAAAACCCTATCTCCAAGTACTGTCACATTGTGAGGTACTGGGGATTAGGAATTCAACATGTGAATTTGGAGGGAATATAATTCAGCCTATAACAGCTTCTTAAAGATTTTTAGTGCTTTACTTGGAATCATGGCAATTAAGGATCACTAGACATATAAAGAAAGCTCTCCAAACACAAATGTACTCACTGACTCACAGAAATCCAAAATAAAAAAATAATTTAGGTAACAGGGAAAAACTTAAAGACACCAATTAAATAACTGTAGAAAAATATGAGAAAACCCTAAATTGATAAAACCAGAGCTGAATGTTAGATGAGAAATTAAAGCAAAAAAAATAAAAATAAAAAATTGAACTTATTATAACAAAATACATAAATAAAAGGAAGAAAAAGTCAAGAAAACCCCTCAGAAAACTGAACTAAAAAACTTAAGAAACTAGAAATACGAAAGCAAAGATTAAGAAGCCCAATCTAAGATGTTCAAAATCTGGTTAGTAAGAATTTCATAAAGAGAAAACAAAGAAAACAGAGAGGAATTTATCATTTTTTTAAGCACTAAAATTTCTAAAATCTCTATCTCCAACCTGCATCTCTCCCTTGAACTCCAGACTTAAATGCCCAACATGGCTGCCTGCCCAATATCTCCAGCTGGATGTCAAATGGACATCTCAGAATTAAATGCCCAACTTTGCATTCCTCTTGCATGATTTCCTATCTTTATATAAATGAAAATTCCATTTTTTTAGTTGCTCAGCCGAAAAAATTTTGGTTGCAACTTTGCCTCTGCTTTTACTCCTCACAGCTAATCCAACAGCAAGTGTCCTATTGTGTCTACATCAGAAATATGTGTACAACCTGATACTGATCCCTCCCACCCTGATCCACTGCTACAAGCAACAATCATCTATCACTTGGCTTATTAAATTCTTCCTTATGTTCCTCTGCTCCTATCCTTTCTGCTGCTTCTATAATTTATTCTTTTTTTATTTTTATTTTTTTTTGAGATGGAGTCTCACTCTGTCACTGAGGCTGGAGTGCAGTGGCGCGATCTCGGCTTGCTGCAACCTCTGCCTCCCAGGTTCAAGCGATTCTCCCACCTCAGCCTCCCGCATATCTGGGACTATAGAAACATACCACCACGCCTGGCTAATTTTGGTATTTTTGGTACAGATGGCGTTTCACCATGTTGGCCAGGCTGATCTCAAACTCTTGACCTCAAGTAACCTGCCCGCTTTGGCCTCCCAAAGTGTGGGGATTACAGGCATGAGCCACTGCACCCAGCCTATAACTTATTCTTCATGAAACAGCTAGAATAATATTTTTTAAAAGTGCAACAGATGATTTCAATTCTCTGTTTGCAACTCTACAAAGGCTTTCCTTCATGCTTAAAATAAAATCCAAAGTCCTTAAAATAGCCTATCAGGGATTATCGTGTTGGTTATCTAAACTTGTTTTACTCAATACTCTCTATAAAAAATATATTCTGTAAAGCCCCTTTTAGTAATATTAAATAAAGTTAAATCTGCTTTTACATGTAAGTTAAAAAGAATCGATAATGTCTTAATTATAAAGGAGAAATAAAAGGGAAATAAATCATAATGAAACACTATATAAAATAGAAAATAATAATGAAACAGCTCTATGTAGAATCATCATAAATGCAAATTCTACAAGAGACTATAGCTACAGATATGTTTTGACACAGGTGCAACGGCAATTCAGTGGAGAAAGGACAGTCTTTTCTATAAATTATTCTGAAGCAACTGGATATCCATGTAGCAAAAACAAAACTAAAACAGATAAACAAAAACTATACGTACTTCACAACTCATGACAAACTAACAAAAAATTAATCATGGACTGAATGTAAAATATAAAGCTATAAAACTTCCAGAAAAAAAAAATGGGTGAAAATATGCATAATTTGTATTATTTAGCAAAGAATTTTAGATATGAATTTTAAAAGTACATAAAAAATGATAAATTAGCTTTTATCAAAATTAAAACTTTTGCTCCATGAAAAACACTTTAAGGAAATGGAAAGAAGAGCCACAGACTGTAAGAAAATGTTTACAAATCATATGTCTTTTAAAGGACATGTGTCTAGAATATATAAATACCTCTCATAACTCAAAATGCAAAACAAACTGAATATTAAAATCAAAATGTTTAATGGGCAAATGAGCTAATTGGACACTTCACCAAAGCAGATATACATATGGCAAAAAAGCATAAGAAAAGATGTTCAACATCAATAGTCATTAGCGGAACGCAGATGAAAACCCCAATGAGATGCCACTACATACATTAAAATGGCTGAAATGAAAACAATCTGCAATACCAAGTGCTGACATAAATGCAAAGCAGCTAGAACCCTCATTTATTGCTGTTGGAAATGCAAGATGCTACAGCTATTATGAAAAATAGTAGTGTAAGTATCTTATAAATAACTTTGGAAAACAGTGTTTTGACTGTAAGTTTAAACACAAAAGAACAGTATGTAAACACTGTACTCTAGTTGGTAAATCTATTTCCAACAGGGGTACATAGTAGCAATTCTAAAATCACATGTGTATCAGAATTGAACAAATAAAGATGGATGGATGGATGAAGAGAGAGAGAGAGAGAATGAATGAGGGTCAGATTTCTCATTATCAGAGAGAGAAGTTATGAATAACCAAAAGGGGAATTATAGAAAGAATGCGGTTGTGCTTCATTGGAGAGGGAGGTTTCAGCATGTACTAGTGATTTTGTAAGTATGTATGTATGCATGCATAGAGAAACAGAAATAAACGTAGATTTGTGTACATGCATGAATTAGCATATATAGTTAGACAGACACATGCCTGCCTGTCATCTACCTGTCTGTCTCTCCTAGTCAAGTCTGCTTATAAGTCCCAGAAGCAATGAAATTCCAGTAGCAATGAGCACACTTAACATTCAGATCTTGGTTTATAAATACCATTCTACAAGAAAAGGAGGGCTCCTTGGAGAAGTGTTTGATTACAGTCTTAGGGCATGGAAAATGCAAGATGAGCCTAGAAGCCTCTCATGGTGCCATAAAGCATGGAAGTGCTATTCAAAAAAAGAAAAAAAAAGATAGGGGCATGTTTAAAAGATTAAATAAATAAATGAGGAAGAAGGGATCGACACTATTTATAGAAGAATTTCAATTAATAAGTATAAAAGAAAAAACGAAAGAAAACCACCATTAGAACACCACAGTAACATCAGCTGGGGTCCCCAATTAACATGGAACTGCAACATTGGTTAGTACTGCCTACTCCCAGTTTTCTTTCATGTGGTAGAGAAGTAAAGCTCTACCTAACTTTAGCAACAGTTATTTTGGGTTTCCTGTCACCAAAAAAATTTAACCTAATCCTAAGACAAGGCTCTTTCTAAAAGTTTCATTTGAGGGAACTAGTTTTTCTATCAATGCCTCAGCAACCATTTACTCAATGTTTACAATGAGTATTTGACATTGGTTAATCCATTTAATCCTTAAAGCAACATTATATATTATTGTCTTCATTTTGCAGATAATGTTTCTCAGAAAAATGATTTGCCAAGCGAGTTTGTGTGGCAGAACCTAAAGGCAAGTCCATGTCTCATGTGTAGCCAAGAGCATGCTTTTTCCCATGTTTCACAGCCACTCTAGAGAACTTTTAGGATACATTCATTTGGCAGGTAGAGTTTAATATTCTTTTCAGGGGTTGGGAGGCCTGGAGTGTATTGGAGCAGGGGCTAACCACATATTGTTGCTGACTGATGTTAATGATGCCTATAGTGACATCTCATATTTTTAGGGGTAGTAACCCCTAAAATCCTTCAGAATAATAACCACAGAAGTCCCAACCCTCAGAACTCCCTTTAGTGACCTGATATTGTCAGAATTTGCCTGAGCACTGGGAGGATGCACCCCTGTGCTGCTTGAAGTAGTGTGTCTACATGATTGCCACCAATTCCTTCCTTCCTAGTACATGCATGACACTTCACCACCAAAGATTGTGTCTATTCTTCCATTGCCTTGAATTTGAGTGGTCTGTGACTGCTTTAACCAGTAGTCACAAGGCGAGGGACTGGAGCACCAGATACATGAATGAAGAAACTACCTTGGCATCCAGCCTAGTTGAGCCTTTGGCTAACTCCAGCCTCAGCTCTATCAGACTGCAAATGCATGAATGACCCCAAAGGAGAGCCATCCAGGTGAGCCCAGCCAACACAGAGAATATACAGATAATAATAAATTGTTGAACTAGGATATTAAATTTGAGGGCTATGCAACAATAGATAACAGGAACACTGCTAGTGACACTGTACTGACATGTGGAGAGTGCCGGGGACCACTAATCAACAGGTTTTTTGAGGCATTTGACAAAACAAGGAAAGAGAAACAGAAAACTCAAAACAGTTCTCCCATTCTCCTCTTTAGCATCACCAAGACTTTCCAAGAGCAGAGGACAGAACGAAATGTTTCTCCCAAAGCAGCTGCCTTGAGAGCTTCTTGCTTTACCTTCAATAAAAATGCAATTGTAAGAGAGGAAATTTCCAAACTCTAAAGAGTTAAGGCATTGCAGGGGCTAAGATGAGGGGTAACTTTGGAGGAAGGGGAATCCCAGTCACAAGGGATAGTGCCCTGTTCATTGTCATCCCCGTGTCCTGGCCAAACCTTTTCTTCCAGAATGTTTCCCCCATCCCCATAACCACCATGTGTAGCAACAGAGTTAAATTATCTCAATTTTTAATTTACACCTTTATGGGAGTGTCTTTGGGAGGCTAAAGTCCCTAGGGAAGGCTAGAACCTTACACACACACACACACACACACACACACACACACACCCCACAGACACATACGTACTTTCGATCCATTAAGATGCTTAATTTTTCTTCATAGCTACTCTCACTACCTGGTGTTATACAGTATATTATTTCATGTATTTGTTTATATTATGTCTCCCCTACTATAATGCCATCTCCATGACAGCTGGGTCCTTATCTGTCTCCTTTACTTCTGTATCCCCAGTGTGTTAAACAGTAGCTGGCACATACAAAAAATTAAATATAAACTGCTTAAATATTGAGCATTCCTGCATCCTTTGCTTTCCTGCTGAATGTATGCCTTTTTTAGATACCAAAATACATCATAAGAGAGATCTTCGCAAATGTTCCATCTATAGTCTTGAGCTAGGATTTCACTCTAAGTGCCTGCTGCCTTCCCATCCTGGTGAGCATGGCCTGAGGCTATCAAACGAAACTCTAAGGCCCCTGACAACTCTCTCTCTCACAGCCTAGGGCTTAGAACCAGCTGTAAGTCAACAGGCCTTCTCAGCTCTTCAGAGTCCTAGGAGTTTCCCCCCGCCCCCCGCAAAAACACACATCTAGCCCTCAAAAGTACCTCCATTTTTCAAAAATGGAAAATAAAGGGCCTTGAGGGGCTAAGAAACCTTCTCACTAAAGAGACTATACAGTCAGATCTGAATGCTAACTAGGGAAGGAAGAGACAGGAGATGGGGGACCACTTCCACAGGAATGAGTGCTTCACTTTCTCCAACTCTTCTGGAAACCTGGAAGGGCCCCTCTCTGAGGACCTGGAATGAAAAGGGGAAGAAAATGTAGAGAAAGGCAAACAGGGACCCAGGCCAGTTGTCCCATGACCACTGGGTCACATGTTCTAAAGGGCAAGGCAGAAGGACTGGAGGTCTGTGAGGTGAGAGAACACTTGTCTTAGCCTTGTGAGCCAATCTCATGAACCTGGCCTGGGCTCATTTACTGCTGTCACAGGTTTGCTGTGTGTTTATTTCCAATGCTATCATTTATGATACATTTTCTGTACACGTGAATATAGTTTTAAAATTATTACATTTGTTTGAAAAGGAAATTTCACATCACAAACACAAATGAAAAACCAGGATCATTATACATAAATGACACTAGCACACATGCTCAATAAAAACAGAATGGTGTTATTAGATCCTGGATAGATACTGTTGGCTGCCAAAGTTCTTTGCCCAAAGCTTGCTCTCCTTGTGCTAATCTAAAGGTTGTTTAGCAAGTGTGGTTATTCTTGGTCTAACCAGAAGGGTTATAAGATAATTGAAAAAAATAGCTCTATATGATACTATGATAATGTCATGACCCCGCTTTCATGGTCCACGTAGGGAAACACAGCACTCAGGCTTAGGAACACCCTGATACGGGAACCCACCTGCAGGTTAAGATGGGACTTTCCAATGCCAGGCAAGCAGTGGGTTTGAAATCTGTAACTGGAGTTTCTCAGTAGTTGCTGGTGAGTGGGCTGGAGCAGGCAGAGACTGCCAATCTGGAAGGAAAATCCAGCAAGCTTTCTTGATCACTTCCTCCGACAACTTGTCTGTGGCTCCTCCTACTGGCTGGTGGCTGGGGCATCTCAACTGTCCATTACATGCCCCCAGCAGGTAAACTAACCTGAGCGTCATCATAGTGATCTCTGAGGACAAGAGCAAAAACTGCAGACTCTTAAGATGTAGGCTCCAGAACTTGAGCATTGGTATATCTGCCACATTCTTTTTTGAGACGGAGTTTCGCTCTTGTTGCCCAGGCTGGAGTGCAATGGTGTAATCCTGGCTCACTGCAACCTCCGCCTCCCAGGCTCAAGCGATTCTTGTGCCTCAGCCTCCCAAGTAGCTGGGATAACAGGCATGAACCACCACGCCTGGCTAATTTTTTTTGTATTTAGTAGTGACGGGGTTTCACCATGTTAGTTAGGCTGGTCTCGAATTCCTGACCTCAGGTGATCCCCCCGCTTGGCCTCCCAAAGTGCTGGGATTACAGGCATGAGACACCGTGTCTGGCCCATTTACCACATTTCTAGTGGTTAAAGCAATAAGCCAGCTCAGATTCAAGGGGAAGGGAAAATAAATTCTACCTCTTTATGGAAGGAGTGGCAGCATCACATCACAGAGTATAGACACAGGGGGGTGACTCTTTGGGGTCATTATTTTAATGACCTACCTTCTGTGTGCCTGCTTCTGTGGACCCCCAGAACTCTCAGATTCCTCTGATCACATTCTGCCTTTAAGAAGTACTGGTGCCATTGTTTTTTAGGCACTGGATTGGCAACTCCGAAAAGGAGCTCAGGGCCAATTAAATTGAACTTAGCATAAGCACCCTGGTTCCCCAGTTTGTTATCAATAAACACAATGGAAGTTTATTTTTAAGGACAGAAATATTTTTTGTCATATCATCTGAAAAGTTAGTCCCTTCTAGATTAAAGAAATATAATGCAGCAAAGTGGTTCTAAAAATGTGACCCTCAGAGCAGCAGCAGCTGCTGCAGTATCATCTGGGAACTTGTTAGAAAAGCAAATTATCAGATCCCATGCCAGACCTGCTGAATCAGAATCTCTGTGGGTGGAGTCCAGCAATTTAGGTTTCACAACAAGCTTTACAGGTGGTTCTAGAGCATACTAGAGTTTAGAAACCAACGATATGGTGGTTACATGTACAATTAGTTCAAAGTCTCATCTCTACTGCTTTACAAACTGCATGGCTTTGAGCAAGTTACTTAACCTTCCTGTTCTTCATTCTCCACATCTGGAAAATGATGACAATTAAGAAACCTCCATCAGAGTTGTTGAGAGGATAAGATGAGATAAAACATGTAAAGCATTTAGCCCTATGACAAGCACATTGTAAGCTTTGTGTGTTGGCTGTCCTCGTGAGAGAGTTCTAATCACTACTGAGCTTGCCTCTGGACCATGGCCTTGTAGAACAGCACACTAGTTTGATATGACTGAAAACGTTTTCGGGACAAAAGAATCTTGACCAAAGGGAGAGGAGGTGGACATTGAAAATCAAGATGCCTTCAGTGGTAATTAAGTGGAAATGGACATTTCTGTAACATTATCATGTCAGGACCTGGTAACTATTAACCTGGCTTGCCCAATACCAGTTTTTAATCCTATCCACAGTATTAGAAGATTGTCAAAGGTAAATAAACCTTGGAATGGATTTAGGGGTGAAAGCTAATAATTGTGAATTTGATACAAAAACACTGTCACATAGATTATGTATTATACAACAGGATTGTAGCATTTGAAGTCACCTCTCCCCACAAATATTCCTCCCTTCCTCAAGGCTATAGTCAAATTCCTAGTCAGCCTTTCCTAGGCAATCTCTTTAAAATACACATACATGATTCCTATGCGTTTTTTCCACTTTATTTTTTTATCCTTACAAATTATCATCATCTCACATGCTATATATGCCATTTACTTTGTTGTCTACTAGTAACAGAAAACTCATCTCAAACCCTGTGGCAGTAAGTTCTCTGTGGGCAGGGATTTTTGTCTGTTTTGTTCACTGTTGTAACCCCAGTGGCTGGCACCTAGTGGGTAATCAAGAACATTTCCTGGGTAAATGAATGTCATTACTGCCTTTACTGCTCTGCTCTATGAGACTGAGAGTAGAATAAGATCTGAGGAACTGAGATTCTGACTGTGCAAGAGGAAGGGCAGGAAGACAGAGAGGGAAGGACCAGGCCCTATTAGACAGAGGGCCATTAGGCATCCAAGGAGTCACTCACTGGGTGGAAGGAAAGAGGGAGAACATTAATCTGTGCCTCCTGTGTATCAAGCACAGGGTCACCATTTTATATTTAATCTCTACTATGAACAAACCCATCAGATGGCTATTCCTCACCTTTACAGATAAGCAAACTGAGACTCAGAGACTTTTAAGTAACTTGCTTAAGGTTGTACAGTTGAGAAGTGACAATGCAGAGATGGGAGCCCAGATTTTTAACTTTACATTCGGGTTCTTTCCTTATTGCCAATGCCAGAGATGAATGCTCAGAAAGGTGAACTTGGAAGGCTGACAAAATGGAAAATGGGCTTCCTGCTTTTTCTGGCTTGTCCAGACCTGCCCTACTAATAACAACAATAATAATAACAATAATAACTTGTATTATCCTAGCTAGTATTTATTTATCCAGTGCTTAGGATGTGAAGGTACCTTACATGGATTATCTCATTGAATAATACACTTTTATTATCTTACGTTTCAACAGAAGGGATTATTGGGGCTTAGATATACAAGGTCTTACATCCGTGTGATCTAAGGTCATACAAGTACTAAATGGTGGAGTCAGGGTCCTTTATTAGGTGTTTGGAATAATAACATTTACTAGAGAAAGACCTGCAGAGACTCATACGATGAATGTAACCAGGGATCAGATGGGATCTTTATATACCCAAGTTCTGAAAAATTTATTCTGCTTCCACCTCACCTTCAACATGTAACTCAAATTAAAGGCGATACTGAACTATAAATACCAGAAAACACAAAAACATTCAACATTCTGATTTTTACTATGAAGGCTGCTTCAACACTTTTTTGAATTATTTAATATCAAATTGTTTTAGTGAAACTCTTTTCCCAATATCAAAATTATTAGACTGTGTTATATGAAACTGTCATTTGTGTAGATTAAAAGTTGTCAAATGTTAGTAATTTCGTATTGTTACATCTAATCTAATTTGCCTATTGGTAAGTTCAGTCCTGAATACATTGACATTTGTGAGTCTCTGTGCTTTTCTGATTTCCTATCCCATTGGTAAGTAGGTTCCCTTAAAAGTAAGAAAAAGAATATACAAAGATAGGGAGGAAGAATATTTTTATGACCATCATCTTTCTTTGTAAGCACCACACATTCTTTGTTTTCTAAAAATATGAGGCAATTTCAAATCAGACTTAGTGCTAGATTTCTAATATTTTCCACTTATTCTGTCATCTCTTTAAGAATTTCCCTACCTGGGAGGATGGGAAGAGAGACTTCCCATAATTCCTTGCCCATCCAACTGCCTGCCCTGGTCCCCGCTTGCCAAATCCTTTACTGTGGTTTTCTGATGTGAGCTATTATCCTTGAGAGTCCCAGAGCTGAGACCTGAACTCCATTTCTTGGAGGGCTCAACCACAATTCCCTGAAGTGAAAGCTTAGTCTTTTACCCACCAAGCTCCCTCTTTTTGTAGTTAATCAACTGGCTAAATCCTCTGAAGTGAAAAAATGCACATCTTGTTGTCTGTGACTTACTGAGGCTGAATGCTTCTCACAATGGCAAAGTCCATGAAACAACTATATATTAGGGATGAGTGATTTCTCACACTTAATCTGTTTCTATCCAAGACTGCCAAGTTGGTCCACCGGGCCTTGGAACTGAGATATCACATTTCCCACGTTTCTTGCCTTTTCTTCTACTGGTTCTCCATTATTTATTAAGGGCTCGAGTGCACCTGGGGTTTGTCCCCAACGGGGGTCAGACTTTTCAGGCCCTCCCTCATTCTCAGAAGTTGGATTTTTATAAGGGTGTGAAAGACTTCTACCCCTGCAATTCCACAATTGGGTTGTTAATAAGAATAGAAATAGAGACACAAAAGCTCCATTGAGAGAAGTCATTTCCAAGATTTGAGATCCACAGGCCAATATGCCACCTTTTAAGGTTTGTTTTCTTCCTACTCTGTGTTATGGCAAAGTCTGATCAATTGTGTGTCTCTCTCCATTAAGACACTTTTGCTTGCAAGTAATAGAAAACTTATAGGGATTCCTCCTCTCCCCCTATTCCTCGCAAGTGACTTTAAAATCCAGGGGTAAATTAGTGCTTCTGGAATAGCTGGACACCGAGGTCAAAAATTGTCATAAGCCCTCATGTTCTCCCCATCTCTTATTTTTACTTTTAAAATTCACTTCTCTCTCTAGCAGTGTAGCAGAAGCTGTCCGTTTTCTACACATGGTCCTCATACAACTTAACCTGGCATGCTTTGTCTTCTGATAGATAGCACCTGTGCTTTGCTTTCATGCTCTAAAGCCACTATTGGCAACTACTGCCCTGAATGCAAGAATAGCCTAGGAATTTAAGTTCTCCAGGGGTAGACCTTAATCAATGACTGGTAGGTGCAAAGTTCCCCAATGAGAACAACTTCACAGTTGAGATTGGCCCCAAAGCTTCCCCACCTCTCTCAGCACTTAGGCCAAACTGCCCTTTGTGGGACTTTGCTTGATATTGCATCCTTGCTTGGTCTCCCTGCTTTCCCGATCTGACTCCCATATCTCCCTCAGATTTCCCTAGAAACAAATCTTTGTATTAGGAGAATCCCACCAGAGATAGGCAGATTCCTTTTCCCAGTTCATCCCAATATTTCAGGCTTACATCTTTCCAGCCTAAAATCCAAAGCTATTAAAGCAAAAGTCCCTTCACCTAATCTTATTTGACTTTGACCGCTCAGGTACTCACCCTAAGTCAATAGCAGTCGACACAGGGAGGCATACTATGTTTGTTCAGATCTGAATGACATGTCCTCCCCTGAATTTAGAGGCGTACACCTTGAGCCACCTGAACCACACAGACTGGGAGTAGAGCTGGTGGTATAGGGGTCATCCTGGAGGAAAATGGGGCCTCTTTTTGGAAAAACAAGACATAGATGCTTCAAGAGAATACAGCAAGGGTTAGGAAACTATAGTCCATGAGACCTGTTTTTGTAAATAAAGTTTTACTGGAATATCATCACACTTATGTTTATGCATTATCTATAGCTACTTTCAAGAAAAACAGCAGAGTTGAGTAGTTGCCACAGATAATATATGGCCTGAATAGCCTAAAATATTTATTATCTTGCCTCTTGAAGGAAAAGTTTTCTGACCCCTAAACTACGCTATTACTTTGGAATGCACTCTGATGTCAGTTTGTGGCACATGCTAAGGAAAACACCAAGAAGTCATTCATTGGTATCATCACACTTTTAGTCAGTTTTAAGCTGTTTTCTGCAGGCCTCCGCATTAAGGGAGAGCTAGATATGTGGCAGTGATTGGCAAACTGTTCCTCCTGGGTTTCCTAGGGAGGTCTTGGGGAGCAGGGCCCTGCAGAGTGAGGGAAGGCCCCCCCACAGGGCTCCCAGAGCTGGGCCCCATTTCATGTTTATCTGTTTACCCAGTGTATTAAACATGTGGGACTCATGGGTTGTGAAGAGAGAGACAACTTTGTTTTGGTCTCTCCGCCTTGCTCCAGGAGAATAGGCTTTTTCCACCTCTGAATGCAAAGTAAGGCAGTCCCATAACTTCTATGTTAATTCTTACATACTGGAAAGTCCTACAGTCACCGTATGTCACAAACAGTCTTAATTGAGAGATTAAAATGTGGACTATCAAGTCACATTTTAACAAAGCAAATCTTTCAAAGATGAGGTTTCTAACCCCACCCACCAGCCCACTACTGTCTTCAGAGAAATGAGTGTGGTCAGTCTTTCCCCTCTTCTCACTCTCCATGTGCCCCTCACACTCGCTCTTGCTCCTGGCGTCCTCACCTGTCCCACTCCTCATGGGAACAGAAAGGAGGGTGAAGACTTACGGGGACAGGAATGCTTTGACTCACCTGCAATTCGCATAGCTTTGTGTTCTCCAGGCCTCACTGGAATTCAAAACCAACCTTTTCTCTCAAGAACCACTTTGCATGCCTGCTTTGGAGACTTCTCAATATTGGGAACATTTTCAGATTCAATTCTGGGCAAGGACCTACAAATATAAATGTAAGAAGTACCTCAGACAAGCAGGACAAATTACATGTAATAAGAAAGCACCTTTATTTTATTGTTATTTATATATTTATTTATTTGAGACAGGGTTTCTCTACCGTCACCCAGGCTAGAGTGTTGTGGTGCGCTCTTGGCTCACTACAGCCTCTACCTCCCAGGTTCGAGCAAGTCTTCTGCCTCAGCCTCCCAAATAGCTGAGACTACAGGCACCAGCCACCGCCCAGCTAATTTTTGTATTTTTAGTAGAGACGGGGTTTCACCATGTTGGCCAGGCTGGTCTCGAACTCCTGACCTCAGGTGATCTGTCCACCTCAGCCTCCTAAAGTGCTGGGATTACAGGCGTGAGCCACTGTGACCAGCCTCATCTTTATTTTTGTCTCTTGCTATCCCTT
This sequence comes from Rhinopithecus bieti, assembly GCF_001698545.2. Classification (NCBI taxonomy): domain Eukaryota; kingdom Metazoa; phylum Chordata; class Mammalia; order Primates; family Cercopithecidae; genus Rhinopithecus; species Rhinopithecus bieti. The sequence goes on from NW_016803192.1 coordinate 2,365,916, forward strand.
TAAAATTTATTCTGGGGAGGACATTCTTTCCCAGTGACTAGATAAAAACTGACTGGACCTTGTGCCTTTTCTGGTTACACAATTAATAGAAAATTCTACAGTTACTTTATATTATAGCCTCAATTCAATAATTAAAATAATTAAAATTTATTAAGTAATCTGAATGATAATTTTAAAAATAATTAAAGAATTAAGTAATTTTAATAATTATAACATTTCTAAAAATAATTTAGATAGTTAAGAAAAGACTCCAAATTTAACCTAGTCTTCTTTGCTCACTCTTCCTTGCTTTACTAATCTCAGTGTCTGACCCTTCCAAAGCTGGAGTTTGGGGAGAAAAGAAATGAAAGGTGAGCAGAAATAATTGTGCTTGACTGATACGAACATAAAATGGTTAGACATTTAGAGAAAACTGGCTCCTAGGCAAATTCACAGGTTCTCTGTAGTTTCCCCTGCTAATCCCCTCTGATTGACTCTACTTGATCCAAGGTCAGGATATGGCATACTATGGCAGGCAGACCAAATCCCACCTAGGGCCTGTTTTTATAAATAAAGTTTTATTGGAATATAGCCATGCCCATCCTCTTACATACTGTCTATGCTTGCTTTTGTGTGACGATGACTGAGCTGAATAACTGCAACAGAGACTCCGTGGCCTACAGAGATTAAAATATTTATTCTCTGAGCCTTTACAGAAAAAAATTTTAACCCTTGCCCTAGGCTGCACTTTTCCTTTGACTGGCTACTCCTGAAACCCCCTCGGTCAGCTTTGTAACCTATTGGGGTCCCCTTCCCTAACAGGCCATCCTCTAGGAAATAATCGCTTGAAAAATGACTCCAGCTCCCATTTCTCCCATGAGTTCCTCATCTAGTCTCTGAAATTCACACTCCTTAACTGCCATCAGGGAGAATGCAATTTTTCCCCACTGTACCCTAAACCCTCCTGCCTCAAGCTGTGTTAGAACTCCCAGGTAAATTGTTCCACCATGGCCCCAGCTGCTAGGATAGATGTGAAGCACTTTGAGTGGTCCAGTGACAGCCCCTCTCTCTAGCACAGAATCACAAGACAGCACAGCACACTGTTCCACTTTGGGGAAAGGCGGTTGGAACTCCATAGCTATTTCCAATAAAATCCTTCTACACAATCCATCCAATTTCCCACAACTAGTTCCTTTCATATATTTAATCTGAATGAGACGTTGTTGTGGGTTGGATTCCCTAGAAGCAGAGTCTGAGATATAAATTCCTACTAGGGTTGCCAGATAAGTTATAATTTCCCAGTTAAACTGGAATTTCTGATGAACAATGAAGAATTTAGTGTATGTCCCTAATATTGCATAGGACGCATTTATATTAAAGTATTATTTTTTATGTATCTGGAATTCAAATTTAAATGAGTGTCTTGCATGTGTTTATTTGCTTTTCTTTAATCTGGCACCTGTAATTCTCATTCAAGTGATTGACTGAAGGAGCACACTCAGGAGAAACAGAATGGGGGAAGCAAAATGGGGCAGAAGGAAGAAGCTAAGCAAAGATGTGGTCTCAGTTGGAGACAGGCCTCAATCAGATGCCATGGGGAGCTCTGGAACATGAACTGTACCACATAGTGTGTCTCACCTTGAGGCAAGCGGTCTGCCTTTGACACCTCCATATCCGTTAACTGTGGTCTGTGGGTTGCCTCCTCAACGAGGCAGTTTGCATTAGTTCCCATTGGTCCCCAGCTGAGGGCTATTCTCCAGAAAAAAAAGCAGCTGTGAGCCAGTCAGAGTCAATACTCATAGCAGCTGGGAGAGGAATGCCACAGCCTAGTAAAGGGGACCTTGGTAGGGCATCCATCTCAGCTCTGTCTCTGATTTTCTTTCTTTCTTTCTTTCTTTCTTTCTTTCTTTCTTTCTTTCTTTCTTTCTTTCTTTCTTTCTTTCTTTCTTTTTTTTTTTGAGACAGAGTCTTGCCATGTCACCTAGGCTGGAGTGCAGTGGCATGATCTCAGCTCACCGCAACCTCCACCTCCCAGGTTCAAGCAATTCTCCTGCCTCAGCCTCCCGAGTATCTGGGATTACAGGCGCCCATCACCACGCCCAGTGAATTTTTGTATTTTAGTACGGGTTTTCACCATGTTGGCCAGGCTGGTCTCAAACTTCAGACCTCAGGTGATCCACCAGGCTCTGCCTCCCAAAGTGCTGGGATTATAGGCATGAGCCACCACGCCCGGACTCTATCTGATTATTGACTACTTTGAGCCTTCTATCTGATAGTCTGTGATAATCATCTGTATCCTTGCATTTGATCCAACACTTCCTATTTTACATTCTATTGTGTCTATTTTATACAATGGATATTATATTACCTTATAAGTAGGGATTCATGACTGTAGAAAAAATTGGAAAAAACAATAGTCTGGGTGGTAGAGAACCTGCATTCAGATTTTGCCTGTGCGATTTACCAGCTGTGAGCTTGTACAATTAGACTAGCTTCTCAATCTCAGTTACTTATTATAAAATGAAGTTTTTTAAAAAACCTCTCTCAAATCGTTATTGTACAGTCTTCCTTCATTATTCATGGAGATTGGTTCTAAGACCCCCACAGATACCAAAATCCATGGATGCTCAATTCCCTAATATACAATAATGTAGTGTTTGCATATAACCTATGGACATCCTCTCATATACTTTAAATCATCTCTAGATTACTTAGAATGCCTAATACAATGTACATTCTATGTAATTGGTTGTTATAGTGTATTGCTTAGAGAATAATGACGAGAAAAGAAGTCTGTGCATAGTTCAGTACAGCTACAACCATTCATTTTTTAAAAAATATGTTCCATTCGCCATTGGTTGAGTCCACAGATGCAGAATCTATGGATACAGAGAGCAGAGTATTTCATCTGGAGCTCCTGTTGGCAGTGTTAAAATATGATTTTTCTTTTCCTTTACATGGAGCGGTCTACTCACTGCACTTCTCCTTTATCTCTGGGCTTAGCCTTTTTATGATACCTGGTGATATGTTTAGGTCATTATAGGAGAGGGCAGATATTGGGCTTCAAGCCCACCTTGTAGAGCAGCCCAATCAGTGTGATGTGTTTGAGATTAGTTGTTGCCAGGAATGACAAAGTGTGTTATCTTATAATTGGGCATATTATTCAAGTCAAATGGCACTAGACATTTGATCACACTATTAAGAAAATTTTCAATTTCCTCCCAGTGAACTCCTAGAGAAGATCTCAGAGTAGTTTTTATCTGGACAACTAAATTATCTGCATATCACATATATGTTAAAGGATGTTTGTCATAGAAACTATATGGATAACACTCAAAGAGTTCTGACTTGAGATTCTAATCCAGGCTCCCCCCACCTCCCCACCCACCTCTACTTCCAGCCATGAGCAAGTCACTTTACTTCTCTGGGCCTTGGCTTATTCCCCTACTTAATTATAGTGTTTAGACTCCTGTCTTTTGGGATGCCCTCTTCTCAAGTCTATAATTCTCAATATAAAATGCCTGCAAGGGCCTATGGTTTAATTTAGTATAATTTTCAGTAATACTTTCTATAACTTATTCTGATTTAAAAAGTTATACATATTTATTATATATAATATGCATAACAGAGATAAGCAGAAAGAAGCATGTAAAACTATGTTCTGCACCCACCACCTACACTAAGCAATTGAGTTCCTACTCTATACAGAGTAGCAGATCCTTCCATTCATATCAAGCAATATTTTAAAACACTATTGAAGATGGCCGAATAGGAACAGCTCTAGTCTTCAGCTCCCAGTGCGAGCGACACAGAAGATGGGTGATTTCTGCATTTTCAACTGAGGTACCAGGTTCATCTCACTAGGGAGTGCCAGACAGTCAGTGTTGGTCAGCTGCTGCAGCCCGACCAGCAAGAGCTGAAGCAGGGCGAGGCATCGCCTCACCTGGGAAGTGCAAGGGGGAAAGGAATCCCTTTTCCTAGCCAGGGGAACTGAGACACACAACACCTGGAAAATC
>NW_016803192.1:2373161-2420285 GCF_001698545.2 Rhinopithecus bieti
GGGGAGTGGGGAGGGATTGCATTGGGAGTTATACCTGATGTAAATGACGAGTTGATGGGTGCTGACGAGTTGATGGGTGCAGCACACCAACATGGCACAAGTATACATATGTAACAAACCTGTACATTGTGCACATGTACCCTAGAACTTAAAGTATAATAATAAAAATAATAAAAATAAAATTTAAAAAACACTATCAAATTATTATTATTTGATGTTAAATTGCTTTACTATCTACCCATTTTTCCAGGCATTTGAACTTTTGTAATAGAAATGTTTTTTTGGGCAAATTCTTATCAAGCTGGTGATACTGTGAAGAACCAGGTTAAGTCTTAGAAAGTGCCAAAAATGAGTTGATGATTTTGGTGCCTCAGTAGAAACTCTGCAAAGTAGGTAAGTCCTTCAGAAATCTCGAGGTCCCAGAGATAAGCAGTGCTTCCTGTTTCTTTTCTAATATAAAGATGGTGATTTCCTGTAAGCTCTTGATGTGTAATGTTTAGAATTTCTTTGATAGCACATTGAGAAAATGTTTTAATTAGACTCAAAATGATTTAATTAGATGTTGTATAAATAATGACGCAAAGAAATCCTATCCAACCCTAAAATAGAGTTGGCAAATATTATTTTACCCTGAAAAGGAAGAAAAAGAGAGAGAAATTAGGACAACTTATGAAAATAAGATAAATTTTCTTATGCATCAAATAAGCCTTTAGAGTTTGCATCTGTGGGCTCCTCTGGAAGAAGGAAGGGGACATACTTGTATTTGAATTTTTAAGCTCTCTAACAAAGCATCAGAAATTCGTCATTAAAAACTGACTTATGTGCAAATTAATACTCATTACTTGATTGTCTATTTTCAGTCAGATACATGTACCACCTAACTGTAATTTTTTTTCCACCCGAACATGATTTTCTTGATACTGTATCTTCAAAAGGATAATCCTGTCACAACCAAGGAAAAAGACTCAAAGAAGTTAAGCAAGTCATTGAAGGTTTTGGCAAAGCAGGGACCAAAACCAGAGCCTTCAGATCCCTAAGTCATTATTCTTCACTTCGTGTTACATTGTAACCAGGGGCATGCATTCTTGACACTACCAGGTATTCTAATTTCTATAACATGGCTCTGTTATATGGACTTCCACACTCCACCTCATTCCTGTAACAGAACAAGATTTAATTTGATTGTGGATATATGTAATAAAGTGTCAGAAAAAACAAGTCAGCAGTTGGCCCTTTCAAGCCAGACAAGGTGTCAGCACTTATAGAGATGCTATAAAGTGAAATTTTGTAAAAATGGTGGACCATGGTTGGACGCGGTGGCTCACGCCTGTAATCTCAAGACTTTGTGAGGCTGAGGTGGGCAGATCACAAGGTCAGGAGTTCGAGACTAGCCTGGCCAATATGGTGAAACCCCATCTCTACTAAAAGTACAAAAAAATTAGCCAGGCATGGTGGTACATGCCTGTAATCCCCACTACTCGGGAGGCTGAGGCAGGAGAATTGCTTGAACCGAGGAGGCAGAGGTTGCAGTGAGCCGAAGTCACACCACTGCACTCCAGCCTGGGCAACAGAGAGAGACCCATCTCAAAAAAACAAAACAAACAAACAAAAAATGATGGGCCATTTGCAAGATAAAACCCAACCCTTTTTACTCTGAGAACAATCAACCTGAAAATATTATCTGATCTCTAAAAACCAACCCAGTCACACAACAAATAATGACTGAATTTCACAAAGCCTAACATTTTGATATTTTACATTTTGATATTTGAGTGTCCAGGAGGACACCCAAGTCTACATTGTTTATTGAGCATCTACTAGTGTCAGGTTCTATGCTATGGTCTAGATAGACAGGGTTCTTTCCCTGCCTCATTTACTTATTCATTAATCTATTAACTAGATATTTATGTAGTCCCAGCTATGTCCCAGGTACTGTGCAAGAAATGGGATTCAATGGTGGGCAATACCAGACATGTTCTACTCACAGAGCTTGTCATAGCCCAGTGGAAAAATAAGCCATCTAAGTGGTTAAGTTTAACATGCCTCCAATTATTATTTCTCTTGATTCTAATTTCCAACACCAAGATTCTCTACTGCCTTATATATGAATCCCCTCCTCCAATCCTTCTCAAGTCTAGGAGCCCCTTAACAAAGTGGATGCCTGGCATCTGGCATCCACTTTGTTAAGGTGGATTACTTTAAATAATTCCTAATAAATAATCTTCTAATTACTAATAAATACTAGTAAATAACCTTCGGTTATTGCATAACCTTCAGTTATTACTGTGAATGTCTCAAAATGTGGGGAAAGACAAGTTCTGAAAAATTGTAAAAAGTGGGAAGTCTAAATATCTTTTTTTAAAAAATCTGTGAAGCATAAAATGACCAATAGGGCCAAACGGCTGACAAAAGGGGCAGAGTAATTAACTACAAGCGTATGTCTACCACCAACACTTTCACCTGCAAGTCAGCAACAAAACATCCCCATTTTCATGCTTCAATCATTTCTATAAGTTGCTAACCCTGGCAGAATCCCAAACAGAATATGAGATGTTGGGCCGGTTGTCGTGGCTCACGCCTGTAATCCCAGCACGTTGGGAGGCTGAGGTGGGCAGATCACTTGAGGTCAGGTGCTCCTAGCCAGCCTGGCCAAAATGGTGAAACCCCATCTCTACTAAAAATACAAAAATTAGCCGGGCATGGTGGCCTGTGCCCATAGAACTAGCTACTTGGGAGACTGAGGCAGGAGAATCACTTGAACTCAGGAGATGGAGTTTGCAGTGAAACATGATCATGCCACTGTATTCCAGCCTGGGCAACAGAACGAGACTCCATCTAAAAAAAAAAAAAATTAAACAGACATCCCAAGAAATCTGTAAATTATCCCAGGTAGAGAAGTAGTGAGATGAAGTGGGCTGAGGTTACTAACTCCTTTGATTCTTTGCTCAATAATTTAGCCATGGAGAACACCATGTCAATACAAGTAGGACATTTTTCCTTTCTCTCCCCTTAATTGCCCCCCACAATTGTAATTTTTCCTGAAGAAAGTGAAAAGCAATTTTCAAAATAAAGAAGTACTGAATTTAAGATATACTTGTACAACTACTGTTGTCTTTTCTTACCTCTGCAAGTTTCTGAGGCTTGGATTTTTAAAAAGCTATATTACAGCTTTCAGGACCTCATGATTACCCTGTTCCAAACCTATCCAATAAATACCATAATGAATCTGCTTTTCAGGAGGGGCTCCTGAAATCAAATCTGATCCAGCAGAGAACATGACCCTAGGACAGGACTCAAAGGCTTACTCATCTGCCCAGAGTTGTCGCTTTATATTTCTTTAATGTGAATCAAAGATGGGCTAGAAGGTAATTCAACCCTTAGGTGCAATTCAGAGTCTGATATATGCTGTGGCCTGGAGCTCGTGCAAAGGTTCTGAGTTTTCATCAATGTTCATTTTTAAGTAGTTTAATTCTGCCTCTGATTACCAGGTGCTAAAATATGAACCTTCACACTTGTGAGTCACTCAATTTAACCAAGCTGTGGCTTTACCCTCAGAGAGTTTCCTAGGTGTGAACCTAACTGTGCCCGAGACCCACAAAAACATTTTAGTCAAGATTTCCAGGGTGAATTCTTGCCCACCCTTGTCAAAACCACACAGACTCCCACCCTTACCTCCCTGCAGAGAGACACTGCCACAACCCTGTGCCCATCAGCAAGATTCTGATTCTGCTACTAAGTTGGTTATAAGATCTTAGGTAAGTAACTTCAGCTCCCTGAGCCTCAATGTCCTTGTTTGTAAAACGGGAGTAATCTATCACACAGTGTAATTAAAAGAATTCAGAATAAAATAGTGTCTGTAAAGTGACTAGGGCTCACTAGGGACTGTCTATCTTGAAGGATTTACCGTTTTAATTGAAAAACAAAATATAGGCATGGGAAGCAATTGAAAATATGATTAAAACTCATATGAAATAGATGATTAGCAAATGAGGTACGACTTTAGTTCTAGGCTACTAGTTTACTACATTTCATTTATCTAAGATGCCATCTTTTACAAAAGAATTTTCTGTTTCAAAGATGTAAAATGTGAATAAAATATGGGTGTTAGAAAATAAAATTATGTAAGTGGCAAGCATGAGAAACAACATCATTGCAAATAAGTTTAAGGAAAATAGGAAGCTAGGCTCACAAAGACATTCTTTCACTTTTCTTTCTCTTGTTTTTTTTTCTTCTGCTTTTTTTTTTTTTTTTTTAATCTTAGTTCAATCCATGTAATTTTGTAAGAGTCCTTAAAACTGTCTTGATGGGATATAGATTTCTGGATGAAGAGATGGTTCAACCTTGCTCATGTCAAAAAACAACCCATTAGTCTAGAAAAGATCAGTTTCCTGGGCTCCATTGGGTTAGGAGTTGTGGATTTCTAGACTCCTAGGCAAAAGAACACATACATAAACTTACAGTCAAAGTTAATTTTCACCTAATGAACTTGCTGTTAAAAGGAAGCATAAAGTTTACAGAATTCTTTTAGAGACATCTCTTTTTTCTTTATTTACCTCTATTATTAGCATAGTCATATTACTAGCCCTTTAATTTCTCCTTAAGGCAACCATACTCATTGCATGCACTAGGGATAGTGTCTATTGTGTAATGCCTTCAGTGTGCACCACTTGACAATGTTCTATCAGCCCATGACCTAAATCTTATTGAATGAACCAGATTTATTTCTGTCTTAGCCATGAGATAATAAATGTCTTTGGCATTTCAAAGGTACTAGAAGAGGGGCAGTGTGTGTCATCTTAGATATGAGACTAGACTGTAAGAACCAACAGGAAAATGACCAGTGTCTAGACCAGTGCCTGATGCATAGCAGGCGGCACACAAGTATTTGCTGAATGCATAACTGAGGCTAAAGTCAGCTATGGAAAGAGAAAGAGACTGTGAGCAGTGCTTTAAAGAGAGATTTGGATTTCAAGTAACCCTTTTAGAGAGATATGATCAAAATGTATCCTAAGTGCTAAGAGCAGAGTAGGACCAGTATAACTGTAGAGAAATTTGTGAAGTGCGTTTTCATAAATTTTTGCCTTCTGATGAGTACTCTGAAACCCTGTCATGTATGACATCAGCCATCTAAGTCTTATCAAGATCTGCCTTCAGGGAAAAGCCATCACCCCTACTCTCACTAAGGAGTTCATGACTGAGCATCATTTACTTTAAACTTGATCTCAGATATTTGCAACTTTAGGTGATCTCACCCCACTTTGGTCTCCTTAAATGAAAGGAGTTTTGAATATGGATTCCCCCAGAGATGGCTGTAAGTAATGATGATGGTATAATGAATAGATGAATGGATGGTCACAAGTGGTTCTCTGTTTACACTGCATCACTTTAGGGTTACCATTCACAACTATATATGATAACCATGGCATAGAAGGTAGCTACAAAATCTTACACCATTCAAGTAACCAGCTACAAGTTGAGGAATGGAGCTGCAGACCAGGTGAGGCATATTGCTGGATAGCCCAGAAAAAGAAAACCAGCCTGCATTAAGAATAAAAGCAGACTGGGGCTTTAAAATACAAGAGGTATCTTCAGAAGAAATAAGGAACCTGGGTCAGAAATAATTGAGGTAGGTGGAATGCAATAGAAGCATATCCTAAGCTTTGAATATAACCGCATTTCAGCCTTTGAGGTATAAATCAGATGAGGAAGTGTGATATTAGCTTTTTTTTTTAAAGACAGAATCTCACTGTGTCATCCAGGCTGGAGTGCAGTGGCACAATCTTGGCTCACTGCAACCTCCACCTCCCAGGTTCACGCGATTCTCTTGCCTCAGCCTCCCAAGTAGCGGGGATTACAGGTATGCGCCACACTGCTTGACTAATTTTTTTTTTGTATTTTTAGTAGAGACAGAGTTTCTCCATGCTGGTCAGGCTGGTCTTGAATTCCTGCCTCAGGTGATCCACCCGCCTCGGCCTCCCAAAGTGCTGGGATTACAGATATGAGCCAAATGCATCCGGCCAATGTTAGATTTTATGTATCAATTTAGCTGGGCTATAATACACAGGCATTTAATCAAATGCTAACCTAGATGTTGATGTGATGATATTTTTGTAGGTGTGGTTAATGTCTATAATCAGTCGACTTTAAAGGAGATTAATCTTTAATAATGCAGGTAAGCTTCATCCAATCAGTTGAAGGTCTTAAGACCAAAAACCAAGGTTTCTTGGAGAAGAAATTGTTTAAATACTACAGAATCAACTCCTGAGTTTCAAGTCTGTTCAACTTCCTACAGAGTTTGAACTTGCTAGACACACCCCAATCATGTGAGCCAGTTCCTTAAATCTCTAAATAAAACAAATATATATGTATGCATACATACATATATATGTAGAAGCACATATTTATCTCCTACTGGTTCTGTTTCTCTGGGAAACACTGATTGTACAAGAGACTACACAGAATTAAAATGCAGAATGTAATAATCTTCATTTAACAGTCAACACACATTCAATGAGTGCCTACTATGTTCGAGACACTGGATGCCCCTGCATGTCAGTGATGCAGAGTGAAGAAGAAAGTCATTGTGAGATGACATCACCAGAAGGACTATGAGAACATAGAGTCTGTCCTGCTCTTGAAGGACTACTGGGATTGAGACAGGCAGCTGAGGGAGGGGCTGTTTCATCCCAACGTGAGAACTGCCTTTGTTTTCGCCCAAGAGGCAGCCATGCCAAGTTACTAGAAATTTAACTTGTACTTGGAAAGAATCTACAGCAAGGAAATTTTGCTGAATTGTAATCAAGACAAACCATAGTACTTCATGCAAACTCATTTTCTTTTCATCTGCTCACTCATTATGTTAAACATATGTGGGAAGAAAATAATCTTTCATGGTTGCTGAAATCCAGAGCCCCATTGGGTTTATTTCAACAAGTTACTAACCACTTCTTTTCTGATTGAAATTACTGAAGCACCTGTGAGAGTGCTGGTTTCCTTTGATGCAAGAGAGAAGCTCTTTGAAATCCTTACGGTCCTCGGAAAGTTGACCCATCTTACTGTAATACATTCAAGAATCAGAATCTAAGATTGGGTTGGCAGGTGCCAGTAGAAAATTCTGAAGCGTGCAGGAGCAGATGACCTATTTCTTTCTCTTTTTTCCCACTTATCTTCAGAGATGGAGAAAATGCTAAATGGCAATGGTTAGGGTTTATACACTGCAGAATCTCACATGGTTTGAGCTCTCAATTGTTATCACCAACCTCAAATATTCCTGCAGTGAGCAATGAGAAGGCCATGGTAGATGTATAGACAAGATCACAAGGAAGTTCATTATCTTGCATTTGAATCCTAGTAGGGAGTTTTCTTTTGGCATCATTTGGATATTTCAAGCTCTTAATGGAAGGCAGAACTGGTCACTGAGATTGGAAATAAAGGGAGAAAAGTCTTCAGCTTTTCAAAAGGGTAATAATTGTTTTTTTTTTTGAGACGGAGTCTCGCTCTGCCGCCCAGGCTGGAGTGCAGTGGCCGGATCTCAGCTCATGGCAAGCTCCGCCTCCTGGGTTCACGCCATTCTCCTGCCTCAGCCTCCCAAGTAGCTGGGACTACAGGCGCCTGCCACCTCGCCCGGCTATTTTTTTTTTTTTTTTTTTTGTATTTTTTAGTAGAGACGGGGTTTCACTGTGTTAGCCAGGATGGTCTCGATCTTCTGACCTCGTGATCCGCCCGTCTCGGCCTCCCAAAGTGCTGGGATTACAGGCTTGAGCCACCGCGCCCGGCCTAATAATTGTTTTCCAGAGGCTGAGTGATACTCAGTGAGTCTCCAGAGAAATGGATGTTTTCACAGTAGAGGATTTGCAATTGTAAAAGAGAAGAATCTTCTCTCTATGTTGATGTGGTAGTATCTCCAGAATATATTGCTAATTGGAAAAATGAAGTACAGATTAGTATATATAGCACGGTAGATTTTAGGGGAATCCTTCAAAATTCTATCCTTTATTGAAAGGTTATATAGAGGAAAATAGATGAATATATATTTGTATTTGTTATATTTCATAAATATATATCAGGAAGAAAAACAATAAACTCCTAAAATGCTTACCTCCAAAAGTCAGAATGGACTAGGGGATCCAGTAGTAGATACAGGTATAGGACTAAAGCACTTCTCTCAACATGCCTTTTCATGGTTCCCTTTTTTTGGTGGTAAAATACAGACAATATAGAATTACCATGTTAACCATTTTAAAGTGTACACTTCAATAGCATTAAGTATATTCACAATATTGTACAACCATCACAACTGTCTAGCTCCAGAACTTTTTTTATCACTCCCATAGAAATGCCATACTCATTAAGTAGCCATTCCTTATTCTGCCCTCCCCTCAGACTCTGTCAACCACAATTATGCTTTCTGTCTCTATAAATTTACCTATTCCACATATTTCATATAAATAGAATCATACAATATATGACCTTTTGTGTCTAGCTTCCATAATATTTTCAAGGTTCATTCACATTTTAGCATGAATCATTATTTCATTTCTTTTTATGGCTCAATGATAGTTCATTGTGTAGATATAACCCATTTTGTTCATCTCTTCATCTGTTGGTGGGCATTTGCCTTGTTTCCACCTGATATGGTTTGGCTGTGTGCCCACCCAAATTTCAACTGCAATTGTATCTCCCAGAATTCCCACATGTTGTGGGAGGGACCCAGGGAGAGGTAATTGAATCATGGGGGCTGGTCATTCCCATGCTATTATCATGATACTGAATAAGTCTCACAAGATCTGATGGGTTTATCAGGGGTTTCTGCTTTTGCTTCTTCCTCATTTTCTCTTGCTGCTGACATGTAAAAAGTGCCTTTCACCTCCTGCCGTGATTCTGAGGTCTCCCCAGCCATGTGGAACTGTAAGTACAATTAAACATCTTTTTCTTCCCAGTCTGTTATGTCTTTATCAGCAGCCTGAAAACGAACTAATATACCATCTTTTGACTATTGTGAATAGTGACACTATACACATTTGGGTACATGTTTTTATTTAAAGAATTCTTTTCAATTCGTTGGTGTATACACTTAGGAGTGTAATTTCTGGGTCATATTGTAATTCTATGGCTACCTTGTTGAAGAACCACCAAACTGTTTTCCACAGAGGCTAGATCATTTTACATTCCCACCAACAATGTACTGATTCAATCCCTTTACTTGTATAGTCTATTACATTCCCTATTTCTTGTTTTGGTAGTTTGTGTGTTTCTAAGAATGTCTATCTCACCTAGGTTATCTAATTTGTTGTACAATGGTACATATTATTTGTTTTAATCATTTTTATTTCTGTAAGTTTGGTAGTAATGTCCCCATTTTCATTTCCGATTTTAGCAATTTGAATCTTCTCTCTTTTTATTCTTAGTCAATTTAGCTAAAGGTTTGTCAATTTTGTTAATGTGTTCTAAAAAATCAACTTCTGGTTAAATTTTTTTTGTTATTTTTATACTTTTATTTATTTTCACTCTTATATTTCATATTTTCTTCTTTCTCCTAGCTTTAAGTTTAGTGTGCTCTTCTTTTTCTAGTTCCTAAAAGTATAAAGTTAGAGTACTGATTTGGGATTATTCTTCTTTTTTAATGTAGACATTTACACTTACAAATTTCCCTCTGAGCACTGCTTTAGCCACATCTTATAAGTGTTGATATATTGTGCTCGTATTTTCCTTTATCTCAAAATTTTTCTAACTTCTCTCGTGATTTCTTCTTTGAGCCATTGGTTGTTTAAGAGTGTGTTGTTTAATTTCCACAGATTTGTGAACTTTTCAGTTTTCTTCTACTGTTGATTTCTAGCATCATTTCATTGTGATCAGAGAGAGTACTTTAATAATTTCAATCTTTTAACATTTATTAAGACTTGTTTTGGGCCTATGCTGGATATGGTCTATTCTGGAAAGTGTTCCATACGCACTTGAGAAGAATGTATGTTTTGCTGTTGTTTCGTAGAGTGTTCTGTATATGCTGGTTAGATCTAATTCATTTACAGTATCATTTAAGTACTCTATTTCATTATTGATCTTTTGTCTAGTTGTTCTATCCTTTATTGAAAGTGGGGTATTGGCATCTGCAACTATTGTTTTTTGTTTTGTGTTTTGTTTTTCTTTATTTTTTTGAGATGGAGTCTCACTCTGTCGCCCAAGCTGGAGTACAGTGGCCCAATATCAGCTCACTGCAAGCTCTGCCTCCCAGGTTCACACCATTCTCCTGCCTCAGCCTCCCGAGTAGCTGGGACTACAGGCGCCCGCCACCACGCTCAGCTAATTTTTTGTATTTTTAGTAGAGATGGGGTTTCACCATGTTAGCCAAGATGGTCTTGATCTCCTGACCTCATGATCTGTCCACCTTGGCCTCCCAAAGTGCTGGGATTACAGGCATGAGCCACCACACCTGGCCAACTATTGTTATACAACTCTTTATTTCTCCCTTTGTTTTTGTTAATTTTTGCTTCATATGCTTTGAGTTTCTCTCAGTGGGTGCATATTTATTTATAATTGTTATATTTTCTTGATTGATTGACTCTGTCATCAATATATCATGTCCTTCTTTGTCTGTTGTGACAACTTTTGCTTTAAACTCTATTTTATCTGATACTAGTTTAGCCCACCCTAGCTCTCTTTTGGTTGCTATGTGCCATAAATATATTTTCCATCTTTTTACTTTCAACCTCTTTTCACTTTCAACCTCTGCCTTCAAAGCTAAAGTGAATCTCTTTTAGATAGTAAATAGGTGCATGATTTTTAAAATCCACTCTGCCAACTCTGGTACTTAATTGGAGACCTGAATCTTCTTACATTCTAAGTAATTATTGACAAGAAGAGACTTCTGCCACTTTGCTATTTGTTTTCTATATGTCTCATATCTTTTTTATCCTCAATTCCTCCATTAGTAACTTGTAACTTATTTTGTGTTTAATTTGTTTCTTTCTAGTGTACCATTTTGATTCCCTTCTCATCTCCTTTTCCATATTTTTTAGTTACTATGTTAGTAATTACTTGGAAATTAAAATCAACATGTACTTTTAACAATCTCATTTGAACTAATAAAAACGTTGCATCAATCATATATAAATTATATTTCTATACTTTTCCATTTCTCCCCATTTACATCATTATTGTCACAAATTATATCTGTACTGACGTATGTTCATTAACATAAATCTAAAATTATTGTTTTATGCATTTGTCTTTTAAGTAATATAGTTTAAAAGAGTCATATACTATTTTACAAACTAAAATACTATAACACTGGTCTTTATATCTATTTATGAAGTTATCTTTACCATTGTTCTTTATTTCTTCATATGGTTTTAAGATACTGGCTGGTGTTCTTTCATTTTATCCTGAAGGATTCCCTTTAGCATTTTCTGTGTAGGATATGTCTACTAGCAAATAACTCCTTCAACTTTTATTTATCTGGGAATGTCTTAATTTCTTCTTCATTTTTGAAGAATAGTTTTGACAAATATAAAATTCTTGGTTGGCAGTTTTTTTTCTTTGAGTACTTTAAATATGTTCATCCCACTGCTTCTTTACCTTCATGGTTTCTGATGACAAAATGTTAATTTTATTGAGGATCACTTGTACATAATGAATCACTTCTCTCTTGCTGCTTTCAAGATTCCCTGTTTATATTTCAGCAATTTTATTGTTATGTGTCTCATTGCAGTTCTGTTTGTAATTATTCTGCTTAGCATCTGTTGAGCTTCTTGGATGTATAGATTCCTGTCTTTTATCAAATTTGGGAAGTTTTTGAACATAACTTCTTCAAGTATTCTTTCAACCCCTTGCTCTCTCTCTTCTTTCTCTGGGATTCCTACTATACATCTGTTGGTACATTTGATGATGTCTCACAGGTTCCTTAGGCTCTGCTTATTTTTAAATTGTTGTTAGTCACTGTTGTTTTATTACTTTTTCTTTCTGCTATGCAACCTGGATAATTTCATTTTACAGATCTTTAAATGTAGTTATTCTTTCTTTCTGCTAAAAGTCTATTGTTGAATCCCTCTAATAAATTTTCATTTTATTTCTTGTACTTTATAGTTTTAAAATTTCTATTTGGGTCCTTTTTTTACTTTCCATCCTCTTTATTGACATTCTCTATTTGGTGAGACTTTATTGTCTTGGTTTCTTTAGTTCTTTTACTTTGGTTTCCCTTAGCTTTTTTAATCATACTAAAGGAAGTTGGTTTAAAGTATTTGACTATTAAGTTTAATATCTATGCTTTCTCATTAACATTTCTATAAATTTAGCTTTTTTTCCTTTGAGTGGGTCATAGTTTATTGTTTCTTTACACGTCTCAACTTGTTTTGAAAACTGGCAATTTTGAGTATCATGACAACTCTGAAAATTAAATATCTCCCTCTCCAGGATTTTTGGTTATTGTTTCCTACAGGTTGCAGTTGTTTGTTTAGTGACCTTTCTAAACTATTTTTGCAACAACTGTATTCTTTGTTATAAGTAGTCTCTGAAGGCTCTGTTCCTTTAGCTTTGTTATCTGACAGAAATTTCAACTAGTGGTTTAACAGAGATTTTCTTAAATGCCTGGAGCAAAGAAGAATAAGGAGGAGGAGGATGAGATGGAGGAGGAGGAGGAGGAGGAGGAAGAGGAGGAAGAGGAGGAGGAGGCTAAAGAGGAGGGAAAGGAAAAATAAAATCATCTGTCTCTGCAGATTGGCTCTGTGTTGAGTCATTCCCTCTGTGCTTAGCCAAGCCATTTATAGCTCTGTCTTAGCTTTCACTTCCTGCTTGTGCTAAGCCTAAAGATTATCCAGAGGTAAAAGCTTACGGTTTCTCAGGTCTTTTTTGATCATGTGTTCTACCTTGGGTGTACACCTATCTTCCTAGATTCCCTAGTATATGTGGGAATTCTTTTCCCAAAATCTTGTTCTTCAGCTTTTCCCAAAATCTTGTTCTTACTCTTTTCCCAAAATCTTGTTCTTCAGCTTTTTCTCCTGGGCTTTCATTGCACCTATTTTTTTGCCCCAGTTGTTATTTTTTGCCTCAGGCAGCAACAGCTTGTTCTTTGTCTTTCTGTGTTTAGGAGTATATCCATGTAGCCATGGAATTCCAAATGAAGTTAAAAAAAAAGAAAAAAAAAGGAAGGCCCTTTGAGTCAGTCCCTCAGGAAAGCCCCAGTTAGGTCAAAACAGACAAACATAATTCCTTGGGAACAAGATCTTCTTTGCTGCCTTTGAAACCTGGTGTCCACACCAGGAACATTGGCTGCTATTTTTAAAACCACCACCACATCAGGAAGAATGGTGAGGCTAGAATAAGTTAAAATCCCACAGAGATTTTCTAGTATGTTTCAGTGGCTTTTATCTTGATTAAGAATTTACTTGGTTGCTATAAACATTTTATTATCTTTCAGAGTTTCTAAAGTAAAATACCTTTTGCAAGTTTTGGGGGGTTTCTGATGAGGGACAGACCCCAAGAGTTCCCGACTCCACCCACATTCACTAATTTCGCATATTTGCCTTTTGAATAATGTGATTGTGTTACTTATCAAAAGAATCATTTATTTTAAATTTTAAACAAAGAATGAATATTTTTTACTAGTTAGAGTCTTATAATGTAACATTATGCTGAAACTTGGGTTCCATCATATACATTTTGCCTCTAAACTCTCTCATTTACTTTCACTTCAGAGAAATATAAAAAGAGCACTCAAGTGAGAGCCAGAATTACTATGTTAGTTCAGGGCTTACCCTGGTCAAAACTTTGAAGTACTATCTCCACCTCCCTGTAGACATCTTACTCCAACCCCATCCCTTTCCATCTTTGTTCTGTTCTCAAACCTTAGTCTAATGTTTTACCTTCTCTCCCACCACCCTCCATGATAAAATAACATTTTTTCTTACTGTTAAAACCTTACTTCGTTAAGGAAATGAGCAAATTTCTATTCCATACTTTGTCTTAAAATTTTGATATTCTAAGATGAAGTAGTACACAGATGTCAATTTGCTCACAAATATTAATGAATGATACTGTTTTGTTTTCTTTCTAGAAAGCAGGTTCTGAGGTTAGGGTAAGGGAAATTAAAGGAGGAGTTGAGATGTCTTAGGAGAAAGAAAAAGGCAGAAAACATATTTTATTGGTTAAACATCACCCCATAACTTTGTCTAAGTCAGTGCTGTGTACAGTACAGTCCGTGGATCAGCAGCATCAGCATCACTTTTGGGTTTATGGACTTTAGCACAGATGTCAAGTACTGGCTCAAGATCTTTGGAGGAGAGGACAGCAATCTGCATGTTTACCAGCTTTCCAGGGGATTCTAATCCATGCTAAAGTCTGAGAACCACTAGTCAAAGTTATGCTTACTGGGTTTTCTTGATTGTATCATAAAATAAAATATTCCCCTGCATTTCTATATCACTTTACTGTTTACAAGGGGTTTTTTTTTTTTTTTCAGACAATAATCTTGTTTGTTACCATGAAAGCCCTAGAAATGTTTCCCTCTTTTAACAAATAAAAAACGGAATGTCAGAGACAAGAGAACTTATCTGACTTTTCCACAGTGGATATTCAAATATAAGTCTTCTGACTTCAAATCCAGGATTCTTCTAATTTTGCGTATGTGCAAAGAAAGAAATAAACAATAAAAAAAAAAAAACTGAGAAGAATGCACCTTTCCTAGTATAGTTGTTCAACTTTACACATTTTTCGTTCATTTATTTATCCACCACTCAATCACTACATATTCAGCAAATATTAATTAAACACTGCGTTAAGGCATGCTGTGTGTATATCCAGAACATCTATAGCTATCTAAAGTCATACTCAAAAGGGATGGCTATTTCTATTTACAGTTTTGGCTAGAGAGATGTACTTTTGACCATGCATAATTTTATTACATACTTTTTAAAGTAATTAATCACAAGCCTTCCACTTCTTTGTGATTAGGCTGGTGGTTCTCCAACACTATTGCCTGTTAGCATCATCAGATCTTTCAACAATCCCCAACTCCAAGCTTTGCTACAGACCAATTACATCAGAAATCTCTGGGGGCAGGACCCAGACATGGTTATTTTTAAAGCTGTCCAGGTGACTCTAACATGTAGACAAAATAGATAACCAGTAAATTTGAGAATATAAGCCTGATTCTAGTGCCTCCTAAGAAAAGTTTTCCTGTCTTGTCTCATTTTGAAATATCTCAGAATGAGGGAGAGGGAGAGGGGAAGGAGGAAAGAGAGAGAAAAGTTGGAGAAGGGAATGGGAGGATTGGGATATGTCCTCCCCTCTGAAGGTCTTGCTTTTGTCAACTTTCACCATGCAGACATATACATATTCAACATAAGACAAGCCCATTTTCAGTACTTCTCAGAAGTATATGTCTAGACAGATAAATATAGTTTATAAATTAAATGTTTACATATATATATTATAGTTCATAAATTAAATGACAGTTTTTATGAATGTCTAATAATTTATTTAAATGATTCTAGCTTAAATTAGTAGAGCCAGTCAGAGAGGGCTACCACTCTGATTTGGAATTTATCTGCCAAATAATTTACACACTCACTGAAGTGTGAGCTACTTCAACTTACAACATATTTTCCTTCCCTTCTATAATTCTACAGCCCTTTGTCTTATTCCTTTTCTTACATTGAACTTTCTATAATATCTAAATAATAATATATTAATATCAATTATTATAATAAGTCTATAAATTCATATGCAATGCTCTTGAATGACTGCTCAAAGAAGTGACTTAGGGTTAGCGAATCTAAATTTTGAAAACCTGGCTCTCAGTTACTGGCAGTGTGACTTTGAGCTTCTTTCTGCATCACTCTGAGCCTCAGCTTTGCCATTTATAAAACAAAGTCAGTAATACTTTGCAGGGTTAGTATGAATGTATGATGCAAAATATTTAAACTACCCAATGCCTGGTGCATTAGTCCTCAACAAACAAAATGATATTAAGATTTCCTCTTTTCAACTGGTCTTAAGCTCCTTTATTCTTTTTTAAAGTATCTTCATCTTTATTATCTCATGTACTTTTCTCACAAATAAGATAGGCTAGAAGTTATCTCTGGGTCACAGAAGAGCAAGCTGAAGTGCCAGACAGATAATAGGATGAGTTCAAGAGACAATTATTCATTCTCTTTATAAAAGATGCTTATAAAGGGAAAAATCCTTAGCAGCAATCTAATTGAGGAAAACAAGAAAAAAAAACAGAGCGCTAAATGTAGTCATCCACTTCGGTAGAACTGAAAATGAATATCAGCATGAGCAATGTCAAAAGGGGAAAAATATGCTTTTAGTATTTAAAATTCATATTACCAAATGAAAAGTGCTGGTGCGGTTGGGTGGCCAGATGGTGGGTGTTAGGTCTTTTGCTTTTCTCTATTTTTTAAATTTAACCTTCTTGCTTTATCTTTTCCTTTATTAAATAAAACGTGTAATGCCAGAGATGAGATAGCATATATATGTATTCATGTTTCTGTATAAATATATATGTAGTGTGGTCCTTACATTGGATTGAATGAATCAGCATCTCTAGGAATGAGACTGAGATACCAGTATTTTGTAAAGCTTTCCAAATAATTCCACTGTGCAGGGAGTCTGAGAACCAGGGGTCTTGACCAATGTTTCTGGAGCAGTAGTTCTGGAATAGGACTGGGATTCTGCATTTCTGACACACTTGCTTCCCAGTGATACAGATTCTCTTGGTCCTTGGACTGCACTGAATAACAAGGCTATAGGGGAATTCCTATGCCTTCATTTTTGAAGTATTAGCACATGAGTTACAAATTCACTTTTGGGGCCTGCTTCATTATTTATGAAAATGAGGGTTTAGGCTAAATCATCTTCAAGCTTACTTTGCCACTCCAGACCTTGCCTTATTACTAGCAAGACCAGGAGTCTCTTGCGTTCCACAAGGGGTCAGATCACTGCTGCTTCCAGCATTTATTGAACATTTGGCTGTGAGGCTGTAGAACAGTAGCTCCTACTCCCCATGGGGCAGAGTGAGGCAGGGCAGGCTAACCCTCTGTGTGCACCAAAATCACATGGAATGTTCATTTTAAATGCCCTAGAGCCCTCCCTCCAGAGATGCTGATCTCATGATCTGGGCTGGAGGCTAGCAATGAGTGTTGTTAACAATAATAATAGTTAACATTTGTTGTCTGTTTGCTATATATCAGGGACTATTCTGGAATTTCAAATCTTCACAGTGATCCTATGAGATCAAGACTGGTATTATCCCCAGTTTACCAACTGAGAAACTGATAAAGAAGTTAAGTAATTTGGCCAATGTCATCCAATTAGAAATTACAGACAAGGGATTCTACTATGAGAAAACGTAACACAGTTAGATATTGAGGTCCTTGACTCAAAGAGTTTCTAATTAGAAAAAGGAAAGAAAGGCGGCCGGGTGCGGTGACTCACACCTGTAATCCCAGCAGTTTGGGAGGCTGAGGCAAGCAGTTCACTTGAGTCAGGAGTTCAAGACCTTCCTGGCCAACATAGTGAAATCCCATCTCTACTAAAAACACAAAAATTAGCTGTGTGCGGTGGTAGGCCCCTGTAGTCCCAGCTACTCTGGAGGCTGAACAGGAAAATTGCTTGAATCCTGGAGGCAGAGGTTGCAGTGAGTGGAGATCGCACCACTGCACGCCAGCCTGGGTGACAGAGCAAGACTCTGTCTCAAAAAATAAAAACCAAAAATTAAAAGAAAAAAGGAAAGAAAGGAAAATAACAGTGAAAAGTAGTAGGGCTAGTAGGCGGGGGAGTAAGGATTCACACAGTCTGAGAGGCTGGCTGGAGGTCCCAGACTTTTACCTAGCTGGTTCTGCGACAGGTAGCTCCCAGATCACTCCTTAAGTTTCCGTTTATAGATCCACTGAGCCAGCAAGCAAGCTGCATAGGGTTTGCCAGGGAGCTTTTGTAAACTAGAATCTCCTGAATCCTCCTCTCTTGTATTTTGACTCCTAAGACCCAGCACGAAGCCCTGGAATCTGCATTTTAACAATCATACCCTTCTCCCCCAAGTGATTCTGATGCACAGCCAAATTTGGGAATCACCGGAAGAACAGGACTTTGAGGCTGTCAGCCTGGATTTGCATTCTAGCTCTGGCCATTTCACATCTCTGTGTCTTTACTCACTCACTCATTCATTCTTTCAACAAATATTTGAGCACCTACTGTATACCTAATACTGGATGCTGGAGATTTAATGGCAAACACAACAGACAGAAATCCTTCTTCATGGAGCTTACATTCTGGTTCATGGGAGGGTGATGATGGAGAAAAATTAAGTAGCAAAGATGGTCAGGAGGAGTGCAGGTTTGGAGTGCCCAGGAAAGACCTCATTGGGAAGATGACATTTGAATAAAGATTTAAAAGAGAGAGAGGGTTGTGGGAAGGGTGTTCCTGGCAGGGTGAGCAGCTAGTGCAAATGCTCTGAAGTAGGAGTGTGTTTGGCCTATCTAAAAAACAAGAAGGCCAGTGTAGAGGGAACTGAGTGTGTAAGGGAGACTAGAAGGAAATTAATTTAGAGAGGTAACAGGGAATACATCATGTAGAACTTTGTAGGCCACTGAAAGAACTTTGACTTCATTCTGAGATGGGAGGCCATTAGAAGGTGTTGAGTAGAGTTATCTGATCTGTCTTATGTTTCAAAGGATCCCCTGGTTGCTGGGTTGATAACAGACTATGGTAGGGTAAGGGCAAAAGCATGGAGAGCAGTTAGGAGGCTGTTGCGATTGTCCAGGTGGTAGATCATACTGGATAGGACCAGGGTGGTAGTTTTAGAGGTGATGAGAAATGAGTACATTCTGAGTATATTTGGAAAGTGGAGAAAACAGAATGTGCTGAAAGCTTGGGTTGTAAGAGGAAGAAGTAAATGATCTTCTTTAGTAAATTTCAATCACTGATTCATTTGAAAGAATATTACCTGGGCATTGTGGTGAACACGGTTATGTGCTGGTCACTGTGCCAAATCTTGGGAGGTACATTGGTAAGCTAGACATATGGTACCTGTCCTCATGGATCTTGCATTCTAGTGACACAGGGAAAACATGTACCTAATTGTCTGGGTTGTTATAACAATGTAAGATGCATAGTACAGAACCTGGCACATAGTTGCACTCAATACATAGTTGATATTGCTATTATATAGGACACTTAGCATTTGGCAATGTCTGGAGACATTTTCTGTTGTCATAAATGGTGGGGCTGGGGGCAGGAGGGTGGAGTGTGCTACTAGCATATAGCGGGTAGAAGCCAGGGATACTGCTAACTGTCCTGTAAAAATAGGACTGCCCCCCTTTCCTCTCCACCTCCCTCCCCACTGAAGAATTATCCAGTCCCAAAATGTCAGTAGTGCCCAAGGTTGAGAAACCATGAGATGAAGAAAAGGTAGGTAAAGTTATCGCCCAAAATCATAATCATGTGGTCATAAACAAAACCAGTGGTTTGAGAGGAAAAGTGTCCACACTTTCCTAAGTGTTCTGGACTCTAGAAGGACGTCATCATGTCGCTAATAAAAGAGGATACTCAAAAGAACAAATATATACTGTCCTATCTTTGTTTTCCAGAGATAGTCCTCTTTAAAGGCAACCATCCATTCTTTCTTCTTTCTTCACCAAACAATGAGGGAGTAATTTTTCTTCTCCTTGAAAAAGAAATTTTCTTCTCCCATTTGCCTAGACTGAGATGTGGGACATTCTAGGAGCAAGGAAAGTCTGTTTGAAGATGTTTCATTCTGGGAAAATCAATGGGCAGACAATGAAAAAGAGACAAATTGTTCTTTTGGTTCCAAATGAATGCTTGTTTTCTGACACTGCCTGAATTTAAATGGTCCTCAGTTTGACTGTGAAATTAACATGTCTTTGAGGTTAATTGTGGGGGTGGGGTGCAATTCACACCACTTCCAGAGCAATTGTCTGTCTGGAATGCAGAGCGAGCAGCAGCAGGCAAGCGGTATATACTCTTTCACCAACACTTGCTTCTGCCTAGACCAACAGCTCCCTTCTGGTCCCTAGGAGCTGCCTCATTATTGAGGGCATGGGTTTTGCATGAAAGACTCATAACTACAGAGTCATCAACAGCAAGCTCAGCATCTTTAGTTTTTAGCTGGAGGAACTTAGGAAAATCTTTTAGAAGCTTTTAAAGCCATCAAATTATATTTTTAAGTTTCCATCTCTAAAATTCTGATTTTAGGGATCTCAAGCTCTATTTTGTGGTACAATTTCTCTACAGTTACATCATGACAGGGTAGTAAGCAAGTGGTCTTTGGGAGAAAGATACTTATACAAAAAAACTTTTTGTTTTGGGGGGAAGTAAAAAAACACCTTTTGATAATTCTTACATGTTATTAAGATTCTTTCCATAAATACTGAACCAGTTTTAAGTGCTATCATCAATGCTGGTTTTTCCATAACCTACATACCAGACAGCATTAGATTTTATGATTTTTTATCTAAGTTTTGATGAGTTTACTATAATACCAATTTTAGGTTATTTATATTTGAGTATCTTCATCTGTTAAGGAACCCATCTGCATGCAACCATACTCTCTGTATACTGTAACTTGGACATTTTGAGCCTGATAGAAACTGATAGTAAATAGAGTTTTTTGCCTTAACCAAGTGATTTTTATTTTGTACTTATTTTATTTTATTTTTGCCAGACTGAAGATTCAAGGAAGAGATATTGAAGCTATAAAAAGAATGTCATTCTAGAGGAGATTTTGATCTCCTCCAAACTAAATTTTAAAGATAATAAAAGAAGCATTAGATCTCTTTCTTAAATTTGTTATCAAGGAAGGCTATCAAATCTATCTTTTCTACAGGTCTTTACTGGGAGCATAAATTTCCTACGGTGAAGGAATAAGTGCAGACATATTTCAAAAACAAAAGGAAAACTAGATTATTTATTGCTAGACACCAATCATTCAGGACTTTTATGCTTTAGAATCCTTTAAAAAGTCTGGGGAACAAGGGTGGAAAAAAATGTCCAAGAAAAATCCCAAATTGTTCCCAGATAATGTGTGTGTTTTTTTTTTTTTGTTTTTTGTTTTTGTTTTTTTTTTTTTTTTTTAAGACGAGTCTCGCTCCTGTCGCCCGGGCTGGAGTGAAACGTGGCCGGATCTCAGCTCACTGCAAGCTCCGCCTCCCGGGTTTTACGCCATTCTCATGCCTCAGCCTCGCCGAGATCCCACTTGGGACTGATCAGGACGCTCCGCCATCCGCCGGCTAGTTTTTTGTATTTTTTAGTAGAGACGTGGGTTTCACAGTGATTAGCCCAAGGAATGGTCTCGATCTCCCGACCTCGTGATCCGCCCGTCTCGGCCTCCCAAAGTGCTGGGATTACAGGCTTGAGCCACCGCGCCCGGCCGATAATGTGTTTTATTAAACTTACTTCTCCATCTCACCTTGCTCCTAAATTCTCCTAGTGTAGCAGGACGAGCTGCAGACAAAACCTCTCAGACACCGAGTTGTAGAAGGAAGGGCTTTATTCAGCTGGGCGCATCGGCAAGCTACTGCCTGAAAATCCAAGCTCCCCAAGTGCACAATTTTTGTCCCTTTTAAGGGCTCACAACACTAAAGATTTCACATGAAAGGGTCGTGATTGATTTGAGCAAGCAGGGGGTGCGTGACAGGGGCTGCTTGTACTGGTGGTCAGAGAGAAACAGAACAGAGCAGGGAGTTTCACAATGATTTTTTATACAATGCCGGGAATCTATGGATAACATCGGTTTCTAAGTCATGAGTTGATTTTTAACTACCAGGTTTAGGTCAGGCAGGCCCAGGCCTGGCTTCAGGCCTGGCGCCGGGCTGCCTGTCTTTGGTTTCACTTCCTTATGTTTTCTTAAAACAGGTACTGAGTATAAAACAATATAAAACAATATGAGAGGGTCTCTCTCTTCCCTTATTTCCCCCCTTTGAGACTCTCACTCTTTTTAGTGGGAGTTCTTACTCTTATTTTTGCTACTCACGTCTTTTTGTGCAATAGATTGATAGTGATTTATATAGTACACTTGTGCTGAAGCATTTGGTAAACTAAGGTAGCGATGAAGCTTTTTTATCATTTGAAAAAGTACAGGTAGCAAACAAGGGAGCAGTAAGCAGGTTTTTATTACTACTATAACTTTTATTGTAAGAGTTTTAAATCCTCCTAGTGCTGGGAACTAATTTTTAAACATGGCTTCAGGGTCGAATTCACGCTACACTTGTACGGGCACATGTGTCAGTTTTGTCATATGTTTAACTATGTCTTTAACTACTTGCCTTTGATTATCTATGTGTAGACAGTAACTAGTAAGGTTAAATTTCTTATAGACCTCTTTTTCAGCTGCTAGCAAGTAATCGAGAGCCAGTCTATTTTGATAGAGAGCATTTCTTATCTGAGTTTCTTGCCGGGCCAGAATAGTCAAGGTTTGACCGGTTTTATTACTGATGATTTTTAAAACAGCTTGCAACCGTATGATTCAGTTGAGCATGTAAATGGGGGTCCAGTATCCCTGTGAGCCATCTTGTGTCTAAGTGGCAGGCCTATAGTATTGTATAATTTTTTAGGAGGTCATTTATCATCTTTTTAATTACCTATGGCTGTGCTTCATTTTCTGCGGGAAGCATAGACAGGGAAGCCCAGGAGTTCGCCTGTTTTTATGGGCAGTAGGAAGAAAGATAGTTTAATAGTACTAATAACATAACTACCTGTCCACTGGTCAGGGAGCTTAGCATAGGCTCTATGTCTACATATCCAGTATAACCCAGTGGGGGCAGTTCAGTCCCAGTGGAATTCTGGGTGGGCCCAGACAGTCTGCAACCTTGGAAATTTACTGAATGGATCTCTTTCTGTGTAATTGTAACTCCACCATGTAACTGGTTTTTTTGGTACCATTATACAGTTTTTGCCCCAGACAACTAAGTCATCCTACAGAATGAGTGAATTTTTTCCTTTTTCTAGCTATGCAATATTGTCCAATAATTGAGACTTTTAGAACCTAGAGATGATTAGGGTGATTCTTTTGGGCAGGGACTTCATCAGGAACTGGGTCTCTAGGCACTAATTCTCAGGCTTCTTATGGCCGTTGATCTCTTATTATAGTTTCTCCACAAACATAACATGAAGTGACATTTAGAGATGGGGCTACATGCTCAGCTAATTGCAAAAACAAATTTCTGGTTTTTCCTGGAGTCTCTGGTACTGGCACATTAAGTTTATCATAGAAAGTCTGAAATACTAGTTCCAGGGAGAGTTTACGAACCTCCTCTTTTACTAAGATATTTACTCTAGGACCTAGTCCTTTCCTATTGATGCCCAGAGATACATGTTCTCCTTTTTTTACCTTGGGTTTAAGAGATTTGTAATTATTAATTTTAAGGGGTTGCAGCTTCCACTCGTACAGAAGGGGCTGCCTTCTCCTTTTTGGAGCTAAACAGGATCTTTTTCATCCTTTTTCTAAGTAGTCTAGATGACACAAGACCAGTAATTACACACATTTGCACATGAGCTTAATTCATGGCAGATATACACATTTCCTGCCATGTAAACTTTTTTTTTTTTTACTTAAAGAACTGCATCTTATTCTATGCTGATTGCTATTGATAGTGGCACAAGCATTACATTTTAGGGTTATATGCTTGCAGATCCCTTTTTCTTCTGTCTTAGCTATTACTTTACTTGTGTCACCTAGAAAAGGACGAGTCCTTAACTTTATTTTAAAAACTGTGTTCATGGGAGGCTTAAAATGGGTCATAACATGTATCAGGTTGGTTATTTCCTGGGCTACATACCTTGGATAGAACAGCATTATACAAACAAGTTTCTTTTAGAGTCCTGGTATACTTCTAATAACCATAAAATAATAGGACTGTAGCAATCTTTTGTCCTACCTCAGTGACTTGATATATATACTGGGAACAGCCCTCAGTCTAAGGAAGGTCAGTTGAAGACCTTACTGTACAAGTCCGAATTTTAAGAAAAATGAGACTTGCAATGAGTTTCCTCATGTTTCAGTAGTGCATGGACCAGTCAGCTTCCGGGTGTGACTGGAGCAGGGCTTGTCGTCTTCTTCAGAGTCACTTTGCAGGGGTTGGCGAAACTGCTTCCATTCATGTACAGCTCCCAGTCAACTGATGTTTAAGGATGGTCTTGGAGGTTGGGCCCACTAGAATAAACTGAGTCCAATACTTTTACACAGTTATGTTTAACTGGGCTCTCTGATACCAGGAGCAAGGTGGCAGGGTTTAGGGTGTTGCAAACTTCAATGGTTATGCGGGGATTTTCACAGAGCAAGCTTTAGTATCTAGTTAGTCTAGCATTCATTAGCTAATGGTGTCCTTTGGTATTTATTAAAATTACCACAGCATGGGGGTAGTTTATGTTTAGGTTTTGCCTAAGAGTTAGCTTATCTGCTTCTTGTGCTAACAGGGCCATTGCTGCCAGGGCCCTTGGACATGGGGGCCAGCCTTTGGAAACCCCGTCTAGTTGTTTTGAGAGACAGGCCACTGGCCTTGGCCAGGGCCCTACAGTCTGGATTAAAACTCCAACTGCTATTTTTTCTCTTTCTGACACATTGAGTCAGAAAGAGCCCCAAGGCTGGGGCCGACATGAGTTTTTCTTTTTAATTCATGAAAAGCTCATTGCTGTTGGTTGTAATAGATGTAGTTTATCTAATCTACATTTTTATTGACTGTCATCTACCAAAATGTTGACTTCAATCCTGTAACTATTTGATTTCAAGCTTTAAATTGATCTGGTATTCCTTGCAGGGCTCCCATTGCATCTAAACAGATGTGAGAGTTGAAAGACCTATAAGGGGCTTCTCTTGCTTTACAATGTCTTTTTCCCCCCTCCCCCGATTGATGAAATGCCAGGGTGAAAGGCAGAGCCAAATGGACTAAAGCACAAGTGCCACTCTAGTTATTCAGCAGAGTGCCCAGTAAAGGTTCACCACAATACCACGACACATCTGCTCGGGGATGAAGGGCTGACTCATGATAAGTTCTTGAAAATTCTTAAGCTTGCTGCATCACTTCAGGTCTCCAAGGAATGCTAAGTCTCCTCCCTGCCGTGAGAGACACAAAGTGAACGGTGTTGAGAGACGGAAGCTGGATGGCCCTTGGGGACTGACCTGCAGGGACTTTGGGATATAGCAGAGAGAGCTTGGCCTGACTTATTACTCCAGGCTGTAGAATCCTGGAAAAGAGCTACCATGCAGCCCACACCTGGTTGACTGGAGGACCACCTTAGTGGAAGGGGGTCAATCAGGGCCTCTGGCCTGCCATGTGCACAAGCATAACAATTGCTTTTGTTTAACGTGCAGATGGAATATTTGATCCATTTTAACCAGGCATTTGCACCTTAGTGTGCTGTCTGAATTGCCAACGTTTGTTTTAAGTCTTTAACTTCTATGATCCTCTAGTAAAATGAATGTTTCCTTTAGCACCTATTTTATTAGTTTTAGACCAAAGAAAGCTAAACACTATTTTATATTTAATAATGTTTCTTGTATGATTTTATACCAGATAAGCTACATTTTATCTTTATATTAGTGTGCTATTAATGTTAAACTTAATTTTAATGAAATCTTGTAGACATATTTATCCAATTTTTCATGTTTGACCATAAGATTTTATAGACTCTTTTTAACCTTTTATAATTTTTGTTGAAGAGCAGGTTGATGCTTTAAGGAAAACCTGTTGCATTTTTACTTTAATATCCAGTTCACAGAAGAACTGGATACCTTTTCAACTTTAACTAATATGTTTACGCACAGAATTTTCTTTACAATTATCGTTTTAAANCTCCTTATAATCTTTTTACCAAAGGTATACTTTACTTTTTTTATACACCTTGCACATAAACTGTTTCTTCAGTAGTACTCAGGAGGCCTTATTACTTTTAAATTATACATTTTTTGTATAAAATTTTTTTTATAACTTTTTTTCTTTTGTGACTTTTGCAGACAATTTTTTGACATGTCTCAACTTTCTGACTTATTACAAACTTTTTTTTTAAACAACTGGTTAATTTATTTCAGGACAAGAATTTATCATATAACTTTTTTTAATATAAATTCTGCCTCCCCCACTTTTTCCCTTTCTTGAAATTTTTTAACGTTGTTCCTAGTGGGGTGGGCTTATTTGTGCCTGACCCGTGCTTCTTCAAGACAAAACACCACGCTCACACCACACGCACACCACAAAACAAAAAACAGGTTAAAAAGGCACACACACACTTCTGCAGTTTACACCAAACCAAAATCAGAGTATCCAGAAATCCAAGCCAGGTCAAAACCAAAACTAAAGTATCAAACAATCCAAGTCAAGTCAAAAACAAAAACCAAAGTGCTGGTACAGGCACGCCGTGGGTGATCAGGCCACCCTTCCACTCAAATGGAGTAGGCAAGTTCCCAGGACCAGTCCTGTCAAGCCATTCAAACCAAGCAAAAACCAAAACCAACACCAAAGTGGCAATAAAGGCACGCCATGGGTGATCAGGCCACGATTCCACTCAAATGGAGTGGGCAAGTTCCAAAGACTAGTCTTACCAAGTTTCAGATGTCTGGACTCCAAGTGCCAGTTCCTTCCAGATGTTCAGTCACTGTGTTAATCCACCTGCTACGCGCTGCTCTGCTAAGAGCTGAGGCATTCCACGGGGGCAACTGCCTACACGGAGCTCTCTTTGGATCGCATCATTCAGGCTGGCCGGAGTTCTCCGCAGGGATGCTCCACAGGGCAGGCCTAAGCCGCCTAAGGGGCTGCCTCAGCTGTCCATCAGTCACTTCGCTTCCGGGTCACCTTGGCCTTCGGTCAGTCACCTTGCTTCCTGGTCAGGGAACCAAGAACTGTAGCAGGACGAGCTGCAGACAGAACCTTTCAGACACTCAGTTGTAGAAGGAAGGGTTTTATTCAGCTGGGAGCATTGGCAAGTTACTGCCTTAAAATCTGAGCTCCCCGAGTGCACAATTTCTGTCCCTTTTAAGGGCTCACAACAGTAAAGATTTCACATGAAAGGGTCATGATTGATTTGAGTGAGCAGGGTATGCGTGACAGGGGCTGCATGCACCAGTGGTCAGAGTGAAACAGAACAGAGCCGGGAGTTTCACAGTGTTCTTTTATACAATGCTGGGAATCTATGGATAACATCAGTTTCTAAGTCGTAAGTTGATTTTTAACTACTTAGGTTTAGGCCAGGCAGGCCCAGGCCCAGTTTGGGGCCTGGTTCCGGGCTGCCTGTCCTTGGTTTGACTTCCTTGTTTTTTTTTTTTTTTTTAAACAGGTATTCAGTATAAGACAATATAAAACAATATGAGAGGGTCTCTCTCTTCTCTCACTACCAACCTGCCTATCTCTTAGCGTTCATTCTCCGCACGTAACCATGACGCGAGTAAACAAAATTCTGGCATATCTCCTTGTAATTATCTTCGTTGCCAAAATAATATATGTTCACTGTATAAAAATTAGAAAAATACATTACAAAAGAAGAAAATGAAACTCTATAAATTTCACACTCCAGAGATAGTCACTGTTAATGCCTTTAGCTATATCCTTCCAGATATTTTCCATCTCTCTCTCTCTCTCTCTCTCTATATATATCTTTTAAAGTCATATTTCTTCAAACTAGCTTTATCCCATTTTCTTCATTTAACATCGTATTAACACTTTCTAGGTCAATTTTTTTTATAGAAACCCATCTTGATTTATTTATATAACCTTCTATTATAGAATCCTAAGGGTGTTTCTAATTTTCTACTTTTAAAATTTTATTTGTAGTTAATCCCTCATCACTTTATTTTTGTGCATATCTTTACTTATTTGCTCACAGTGAATTCCTAAATGTGGCACTATTGGACCAAATGGGGATGCTGATTCTTGGGCCCTTGACGCATATTACTGGCAGTTCCTTAAAATTCACACTGATGTTACTTGTCTCTCCACCACCAGATGATTGACATATGAGCCTGAGGGGGCCTTGTATGGTCTTTCAAGCAGATAGTCTTTGGAAATACAACAAAGGATTTGGGAAATGTAGGTGGTTCAGTTGACTGATGGCCCACAAATCATCACAAAAGAACTTTCAAAGGTGACATTTTACAGAGAGTGATTTTATCACTGTTACTGTTATGATTGCTGGTAATGGGGTGGGTGAAAGGCAAAATAGAAAGGGCTTTCCTTTGAGGAGAAAAAAAATCAAACTTTGTGTAGTAACAAATTCAGATTTCACTCAGTAAAGCTAAAACACCACTAAATGCAGGCTTATTTAAATTAAAGGTAAATTGAAAATAGTTTTAAAAAAAATGTGTACTCTCCAACCTTGAGATTCCATTTCTTAATATGTGTTAGAGAATCCCTGCTTATAATAGTATGAAACTGGAAAAATACATGGAAAACAACTGAAATGTCCATTAGTAGGAAAACAGATTAATCATAGTATATGCATGCACTGAAATGTAATTCAGCAGATGAAATATCACTACACAGATCAACACGGATAGACTTTTAAAAACATAATTGCAAGTAAAGACAGATGCAAAAAATACATGTAGAACAATAAAACAGAGACTAATACTATATATTAAGAAAAACATCTATGTATATATATTTATGTAAAATTATGTCCTGAAAAATACACACCAAATTTAGATAATTGCCTCAAGGGAATGAAGAAAAATGACACAGGTGAGCATGAGAGTGAGTGATAGGGAAGAAGAAAGGCCCTTCAATTTTCTGTGTAATGTTGCATTATTTTAATAGTAAAAGTCCATGCTATTTTACCAAATCGAAGCCATTGAATATAAAACCCATTATTATTCAATGCATCAGAAAGAAAGTTGCCACAATGTGCACAATAATTTTAAATGCACCCTATTTCAGAGATACTAGTATATGAAAAAAAGTGTGAAATTCCCTCTATACTTTACTCACCCCACTACTAACTTGTAAACCGACACTCTCCCAGTTTCTTGGTTCAGTATGAATTCACTGTGGTAGGTCAGAACATGCCTATATTCCATTGTTTCTCCTTGATTTAAAACCTCTTTCTGGAAGGAGTTTTAAAAGGAGAGGAAAATCGATATAGAGTCAGTGTTGCTAGATAAAAATACAAAATCCCAGTTAAATTTGAATTTCAGATAAATAATAAATAATATTTTAGTGTAAGTTTGTCCCATTGAATTTCAAGTAAATAATACATTTTTTTTTCTATAAATGTATGCAGATATTTCATGGGTCTGATTTATACCCCCAAAAAAGTTGTTTATCTGAAATTCAAATTTAACCATGTTTTTATTTTCTAAATATGGTAAACCTATCCAAAGTATAACTAATCTGACAAAAGGACAAGGCAAAAAAATATAGCTGGAAGCTAAGTGGGAAAACAAGAAACAGAGAGTAGGTTGGAAGTGGTTGCTAGCAAAGAAAAACAAAGAAGCAAACCAAAGCCTGGTTAGTTATCCTGACAGCATGTACTTTATTTGAAAACCATGTACAGTTTTTTCCTATTTCTTATTTGTATAGAGGGTTCCACTCTAAATTGTGGACATATTCGAACCACTGAGTGATGAATATAATCTCAGCAGCCTCAGTCATCGATTTGTCATTGCCTGATCAATGGGTCCTCATCGGTTTTACTAGCCCCTGAAGGGAAAGGCCAGCACCAAAGGTCTCTCTCAGGAGACACAAATTGATCTGGCAGGCTGGCTCAGGCGCCACCTTCTCGAAACTCAACTCTGCTGCTACCTTCCCTTTCACTGATTAAGTAAAACAATCTTGGAGTCTTTTTTAACTTTGGATTTGAATATCATACAGCAGTGTGTGCTAGAGCTCCCCGCACCAGCTTGAGGGAGATGACAAAATTTTCTCCAACCAGGTAGGGTCAGCTCCTCCTTTGACAAGGCAGAGACGCTGAAGCCCTTGTCCTGGGTCACAATCATTTTCTGTGGCAAGTTCACAGCTTCACCAGCTTCTAGAACACAGGCATACCCTGAGTGCTTAAAAACATTAAAAAAAAAAATACCCCTTCCTGTTCTTCTCTAAGTTACAAAAATAGAAGGAAGTGGGGTGCGGGGAGGCAGAAAGAGAGGTGTCAAGCAGACATTCCCTGGGTCTGAAGGAAGCAGCAGACTCCACAGTGTCTCACACCTTCTCTGGGTTTGTGTAGAGAACTGATGCTGCTTAGTTACCTTGTTGCCTGTATGTAGGTCTAAGGAGGTTAATATCTTCTCTTCCCTCCTTGGTTTTACTTGCAATAGTTGTTGAGGTGAGAATTTAGTTATTGGGTGTTTTTCACCTTATGTTTTCATCGCAAGGGACTTAACGTTACTTTCACTTTTGCAAACACTGAGGCCCTGATGGAGAAAACTGCAAACCCTCATCAAGGGCCCCCTAGTAAAGCAGACATTGGGAGAAGATAGTCCCATGGTGCTCATAGTTCTCAGAGCCATCAAAGGCCAAGAAGCTCCTGAAGTGGCAGGCTCTGACTATTGGCTTTCCAATTTACCTTGTTTTACTTCTTCCTCACAAGAGTGCAGTAAGGGAGGTAGTATGTCCCCCATTTTATAGAGGAAGAGACTGAGTCTGAGCTGGGTAGCGAGAAAGCAGAGGCAGGAAAAAAGAGGCAGAGCCATCTGGCATTTACAAGGCACTAAAATCACTGGAAATGAAATACAATGAAGACAATGCTATTTCCCAAAACTGCTTTCAGAAAAGACTTACATGTCGGTTGCTTTACCAAGCTGCTTAGGGGAAGAAAAGGAAGAGATAGAAATAATCCTCCAAAGGGGCTTGAGAAAGATGGAACTCAAGCTGCCTTCTAAGAAGGGATGGGAAATTTGGGCACAGAGCTTTTCTTGTGCTGGGTTGAGTAAGCTTAAGGGAGGAAAGGTGTGATATTTTCCTCAGCAGTCATAGGATCCAAGCCAACACACCTATAACAAAGGACAGGTTAACAAGAGAAAAGCATAACACAGTTATTTAATCAAAGTTTTATGTGCCTTTAGAATGAAGATCAGGAGATCCAGGGAAAACTGCCTATTTTTATGTTTAGTTTCAATGAAGAATAGACTGCCATGTAGGAATGTGATTGGACAAAAAGAGTATGATCCAATGATAATAGATGGCAAACCCAGCAAGGCCTTTCCAGAATCTTCTTGTCTTCTCTGTGTAACATCCCCTCCTCCGGGATATGGGACAGGACCCTTGGGAATGAGGTTTTCAAGTGAGAAGGGAGAAGGGGAAAAGTGACCTTTTTAGTTTTTGTGCCTTACTTTGGGTGAGAGGAGTTCTAGTTTCTATGACCCGTCTTGCAAAAGGGAAATTCTGGTTTCTATGATTTGCTTTTGAGTAGAAAGAGGGGCAGGAAACCAGAGGATGGGAGAAGATCAGAAACACCTTGTTTCTGAGGCCCTCCCAGTGTCCTTCAGTTCAGAGTACTCAGCGTGCCAAGGTGCCATACTTGGGGTATTGTGTTCTGAGCCCCAACATAAGTTTGGGGTTAGACCCAAATTGGTCTGGACAATTGAGCAAGAATAGTACTTTCTTCCTATCCAGCTTCCATACTGCTGCCCAGCCTCGCCGCTAAATAGTGTACACTGACAAGGAGAAGAATGAGACAATATCTCTTTTCTCATTGATGGAATTCTCTTTTTGAGGAAATCTCTCCTTTCATGATAGTGATAAAATTTTGGAAGTTGGAATGCAGAAGGGTACATAACTGACTGACTAAATAGACCAAAGAAAGCTGATCACCAGACATCTGAGGAATAACACAACAGGAAAGCCAAAAGTCTAAGAAAAAGCTGGGTGTGCTGGCTCACACTTGTAATCTCAACACTTTGGAAGGCCAAGATGGGAGGACTGCTTGATGCCAAAAGTTCAAGAGTAGCCTGGGCAACATAGCAAGACCTCATCTCTACAAAAAACAAAAGTTAGTCAGGCATGGTGGCATATGCCTAGCTACTCAGAAGGCTGAGGCAGGAGGAATACCTCAGCCCAGGATTTGGAGGTTACCATGAGCTATAATCATGCCTGGGTGATAGAATGAGAGGCTATATGCATGAAATAAAAACAGGATTCTATTTTTTAAAAACCAAACATGCAGACAACGAGAGTGAGTATTAGAAAATGAAAACCCGAAAGCAGAAAGGAACATCTCAATCTCAATTGATGTGCTAGAAGATAATTTTGCAGAAATTTCTTGGAAAGTAGAGCAAAAAGACCAAGACATGGAAAATGAGAGCAAAAAAAATTGCAAATTAGAGATTAGAGAGTGTCCAGAAGACTAACCATCTAAGTAAAAGAAATTCTAGAGAGAGAAAACAGATAAAATAATCAATATTATAGCTTAAGAAAATTTCTCAGAATTAAAAGTCTTATTGAAGTTCACCACGATAAATAAAAATAAATCCTCACCGAGGCCCACCAGTGTAGTGCTTCAGAACACTAGGATCAAAGACAAAATCCCAAAGCTTTCAGAAAAGAAAAAAAAAAAAAAAAAAAAGAACCAGATTAAGGATGTTTATATTTTTCAGTAAAAAAAAAAAAAAAAAAAAAAAAAAAAAGGACCGAGTTTCAGAATGGCTGTAGATTTCTCAGTAAAACAGTAGAAACTGTTTTATTGTAGAAACAGTAGAAACAGTAGAAAAAAGGAAAAATTCTGAGGGAAAATAGTTTCCAATTTAGAATTCTATGCCAAGACAAGGAGTAAAATTTCAGCGTGGATTAAAGACATTTTTAGATATATAAGAGCTTAACATTTTAATCTCCTATGTCCTTTCTCAGGAAACAATTGTAGGAAGCACCATCAAAATGAGAGATTAGGCTGGGCGCGGTGGCTCACGCCTGTAATCCCAACATTTTGGGAGCCTGAGGCGTGTGTATCATTTGAGATCAGGTGTTCGAGACCAGCCTGGCCAACATGGTGAAATCCTGTCTCTACTGAAAATACAAAACTTATCTGGCCGGTAGTGGCACGCACCTATAATCCCAGCTACTTGGGAGGATGAGGCAGGAGAAACACTTGAACCCAGGAGGCGGGGGTTGCGGTGAGCCGAGATCGCACCAATGCACTCCAGCCTGGGCAACAGAGAGAGACTCCATCTCAAAATAATAATAATAATTTTAAAAAGTCAAGAGATTAAACCAAGAGAAGGACAAATATGGGGAAGCCAGCTCACAAGAGAAGGAAAGAGAAAATCTGAGCAATTTGTTAAGGCAGACCAGAATTTAAGACCTTTGGCTCAGATTTAGGGTTCCTTTCATTTTATTTCTATTTTATCAAGTTATCATGCACATAACAGTATAACATAGTTCAACAAGATTTATTATGAAAGTTAGCCCCTTGGGGGCCATATTCTTTTTCCCACTACTTCCTACTCTTCAGAATCAACCACTTAGCTCCATTCGCTGTCTCCTTTGGCATTGCTTTCAAATATTAAATAATATAGTCCAACTTGAAGTTTCCATTTCAGCCATTTCCTATTAATTCCCTAATGTGGGAGTTAAAGATGTGCTTCCCTCTCATTGTCACCACCTGCCACAACCACACACCCTATGCTTTTAAGATGGTTCTGCTTATCCAAAAAGTTGGCTTTTGCCTTGATTGCCACATGGTATTAAAGCTTTCGCTTTTGCTTCCTGTCATTCAAGATTGTTTTTTGCATGATGCATGTGTGTGACCTGATGATTGAGTCTATGGGTTTGAAGTAAAGCAAAGACAGGGAAGCATTAAAAATAAAATTTTCTATAATCAAGACGAGCACACAAATGTGTGAATAAGATTTTCAACAGAAACATAACAGACACCAGGCAAGATATAGGGCAAAATAGAGAAAGTGATAATAAGTAGATTTATCAGGACAGCACAAGTGAGAAATGAAAGCTAGTTCAAGACCAAAGAAAACACTCAGCTTTCTTGCTTTAGAATCAAATTGGCAATTAGCCTAGACTACCTTCCACAATGACCACAGAAGGGCTATGCAATCCAAACAGGAAGCACCAGCCTCAGAAATCTTTAAAGTCCCTAATGTGAACTTCTACTCTTTTATCTGCCCAGCTCCTCTCTCTTCTTATAGGAAGAGACAGACTCTCTTTTGGAGAGCTGCTTCTCTCTCCAGGGTAACCTTGTGGTTCTCACAGGGACTATTTGTCCTAATCTTATCCACTGGCCATATTGATTAATTGCAAAGTAAACAACCCAAGGCCAGGCCAATTAGAATCCTTCCTGGGTTTTTTAAGGATTGTTATAAAGGGATGAAGGAGTTTAGGAAATGCCACACCAAAATATGCTGCTTTGTTGTACTAATTCCTTTGAGGTGAAGGCATTTGGAAAACAGCAAATGAAGGTGACAGAGGTCTCGGAACAAGAGTGACTCCATCTTGAGTGGGGCTGGGTAAAATGAGACTGAGACCTACGGGCTGCATTCCTGGAAGGTTAAGCATTCTAAGTTGGCACAAGGTACAGTTCACAAAGACCTTGATGATAAAGCAGCATGTGGTAAAGAAGCCGGTCAAATCCCACCAAAACCAAGATGGTGATGAGAGTCCCCTCTAGTTGTCCTCACTGCTCATTATATGCTAATTATAATGCATCAGCATGCTAAAAGACACTCTCACCAGCACCTGTGATAGTTTACAAATGCGATGGCAGCGTCAAGAAGTGGGGAGGGATGGCTTTGGGAGTTATACCTGATGTAAATGATGAGTTGATGGGTGCTGACAAGTTGATGGGTGCAGCACACCAACACGGCACAAGTATACATATGTAACAAACCTGCATGTTGTGCATATGTACCCTAGAACTTAAAGTATAATAATAAAAAAAAAGAAAAAATAAAAAAATAAAATAAAATAAATAAATAAATAAAAGAAGTTACCTTATGTGGTCTAAAAAGGGGAGGAACCCTCAGTTTCATGAATTGCCCACTCCTTTCTGGGAAACTCATGAATAATCCACCCCTCGTTTAGCATATAATCAAGAAATAACTATAAGTATCCTTAGTCAAGTAGCCTACTCTGCTGCTCTGACTATGGAGTAGCCATTCCTTTGTCTGTTTACTTTTTTAATAAACTTGCTTTCATGTTACTCTATGGATTCACCTCAAATTCTTTCTTGTGCAAAATCCAAGAGTCCTCTCTTGGGATCTGGATCAGGACCCCTTTCCCGTAACACAGGGAGAGACTTCCAACGAACTCCCCTTGCTACCTAAAGACAGATCCTCCAAAGGAGTTCAATTGTCATCAGTCTCATTTCTGACAGTTTTATCAATCTGGAAAGACTAACTCATATCACAGGAGAGGAGACAAGAAATTGATACCCCACCTAGACAATCTTTGTCACAAACTATCGCACACTCTTTTCTCTTTTTCTAAGGGTTCATCTTTCTACCAAATAGTTTACTTTCTCCTAAGTTGCTTGCATCCCTCCTTTCCTCTCCCCTATGAAGAGGGCATATAAGTTCCCGAATCTCACTTGTTTATTGAATATCTACGTTTCTTTCGTGTGATGCTCCTGTGTATGTGATGAATTTGTATACTTTTTCTCCTATAAATCTCCCTTTTGTCAGTTTATGTAACAGAATCAGTTATCGAACCATCAGAGGGTGGAGGAAGAGTCCTTCTTCACAGGGGAAGAGGGTCTTTCTTCACAATGTCATATGCCACGTAAAAAGCAGAACTTCTAAAATACAGTAGTCCCCTCTTACTCATGGAGGATTTGTTCCAAGACCCCCCAAGTGGATGTCTGAAGCTGCAGAGAGTACCGAACCCTATACACATAATTTTCTAAATACAGTAATTGGCATGTCGTGTATGCAGCGTGGATATGCTGAAAAAAGAGAAGATTCATAACTTGGGTGAGACAGGGGAGGACGGCACAGGATTTTAACATGCTGCTCAGAAGACCATGCATTTTAAATTTATAAATTATTTTTGGAATTTTCAATTTAATACTTTCAGACCTCAGTTTTTCATGGACTACAGAAACCATAGAATGCAAAACAACAGATAAAGCGGAGGACAACAGACTATTGTACATAAGAGGAAAGTGGATATTGGGGGATAACAGGCTCTGCCACAATTGCCTACTGAGCCATCACAGGATATGATAATTGGAACTTTTCCTGCCTCATTTTTTTGATTGAGGCACCATCAAAGAATAATTCAGACACTTTTTATGGTTATGTTGCATGCAGTTTCTTCCTGTTTGTTATTAGGCGTGCAAATTGTTAACTCACATGTGAGGAAGTTGAATAGAAGATGGAGTTAAAGATCAAGGGCAAAAACATGATTTTAGAGAGAGCAGAGAGCGAAGAAAAGCCAGTAGAGTATAGAAAGAGGGCATGTTGTTTCAACATATTTGGGTAAACTAATGAGCTGACAGCTAGCTAAGAGGTTAGAATGGACATTTCTTATTAGAATAAGCCCCATAGAGTTATCAAAAGAAACAATTTTAGCTGTTTAGGGTTTCTCCAGAAAACCTTAAGAGTTTAGCTATGCAGCATGCAAGGCAGGCAATCTCTGGTCAACGTCTTCCTGTCCTTAACTAGGTTTTGGTTAGGGCAGCACAGCACCATTTCGTACTTTAGAGTCTCACTTTAGAATTTACCAGCACAGATAGAAGGAAAGTGGCTACCACTAAAGAAAATTCTACATGAGCCCTGTGTGCACCTCTCTACCAAGAACCTGTTTGGGGAGGAAGGAGCAGGGCTGTACCTATTCACCTCCAGTCCAGTGAGGGGCACTTCGGTGGAACAGTGTAAACGGAATACTGGTTAAAAAGATTGTTTGGATAGAAGCCTTGTCGTTCTGAGTGCCCTGCCCCCACCATCTTGATTTGGGGGAAAATTGGAGGAGGGTTGTTCCTCTTAAGCCCAAGGCATAATAATGGGTCTTCAAAAGAACCCCTTGGAAATCCTTGAACTGTGACATAGTGGGGACTGGTACTTGGCTTACACTTTAAAAGTGAAAGCAGACTGTGTACTAATCTGATTTCCTTTTAGGAAATCCAGAGTGAGAAGGACCTACCTAATGTTTTGGTGACAGCACCCAAGAGCAGCTGCTGGGTTGAGATGGGTCTACATTAGAAACGCAGAGGATGGTGTGAGGTGCTTATCTTACTCTTAGGCATTGCACAGTGTATTAATGCAGTATTAATTAATTAATAGAGAGCACTCTATTAGAATTCCAGTGACCTGGTATATCAGATGTCTTAGAGGAGGAGTCTAGGAAGCCCCACAACTGGTAATAGCTATCCATTAATATTTTCTACTTCTGTTGCTGTTTTTATCTCAGTGGACCCAGTTATGTCAGCCTAGGCACTACAATGTCAGCCAGAGGCAACCATTAATGTGCTGGGGCTTGGATGAAGTGGCTCTGCCCATTGACATTTTTCCACACTGATAGTGTCAAAAGATGCTAACGAAATCTCGCCTTTTAAAAACGCACATAGACTTCTCAACCTACAAGAATCTAACCTTACATGTTAGATCCACCTGGGAGCATTAAAAAACACTGATGCTGACCGGGCACGGTGGCTCACACCTTAATGCCAGCACTGTGGGAGGTCGAGGGAGGCAGATCACGAGGTCAAGAGGTCAAGACCATCCTGGCCAACATCCTGGCCATCATCTCTACTAAAAATACAAAAATTAGTTGAGCATCATGGTGCACGCCTATAGTCTCAGCTACTCGGAAGGCTGAAGCAGAAGAATCACTTGAACCCGCGAGGCAGATGTTGCAGTGAGCCAAGATCACACCACTGCACTCCAGCCTGGTGACAGAGTGAGACTCCATCAAAACAAAACAAAACAAAACAAAAAAACAAAAAACAACAACAAAAAACGCACTAATGCTGAAGCTCAAATCATTTAAACTTATAGTGTGAAATTGGAGACTAGACATCAAGATACTAAAAGTGTCCTGAAGTGGTTCTAATGTTCTTTCTAGGTAAAAAATCCACCAGTAATAAAGCAATCGGAAGAACATTGCTCAACCTGTTTAATCAAGAATGAACATAGTTACTGATTGCTTGTGGAAACTACATGGTAAGGAAGCTGCTTTTTCAGTCTTTTCAAGAAACATTGACTCATAACTTTTCTATTCTTGAGTAAAGAATAGAAAATTATTTATTCAAGATTTAGGTTATGTTTCAAAATCATACAGGGTCAGGGTTGCTGCAGTTTCCATAGAGGTAACAAATGTCTCACTTTCCTAGTCTCTAGGGCAGGATAGGAGACCTTAACTGTAGTCCCTGAGACTTTAGAAATGCCCTCCAGACCTCCCTCATTCCTTAACATTCATCTTTCCTTGTTTGTTTTTTGTTTGTTTGTTTATTTGTTTGTTTGAGAT
The DNA here is from genome assembly GCF_001698545.2 of Rhinopithecus bieti. Classification (NCBI taxonomy): domain Eukaryota; kingdom Metazoa; phylum Chordata; class Mammalia; order Primates; family Cercopithecidae; genus Rhinopithecus; species Rhinopithecus bieti. Next base: position 2,411,501 of record NW_016803192.1, read on the forward strand.
GGAGTGTCACTCTGTCGGTCAAGCTGGAGTGCAGCGGTGCAATTTTGGCTCACTGCAACTTCCGCATTCCAAGTTCAAGTGATTCTCCTGTCTCAGCCTCCTGAGTGGCTGGGACTATAAGCATGTACCACCACACCTGACTAATTTTTGTATTTTTTAGTAGAAACAGGGTTTCACCATGTTGGCCAGGCTAGTCTTGAACTCCTGATCTCAGGTGATTTGCTCACCTTGGCCTCCCAAAGTGCTGGGATTACAGTCATGAGCCACCACATCTGGCCTTAACATTCATCTTTCACCCTTCATTTTCCACTGTTTTTAATATTTAGTCATCCCATTTATCTATCTGCCCAGTGACTCCCTGACATACACCTTCTTTCATCTTTGTGCCTTATAATTAAGTCCTAAACCACTTAGGCTTGGGTGTCCACTTTAAGCTGGTGACTTTTCTCCACCCAATTTCTGCTGACCTGAGACAGGTAGGGGCAGCCTCTGACCATAGCTCCTGAGACACCACAGAGATGGGGTGAGAAAACAGGATAGAAAGAAGAAAAGAGGGTCTTTCCCTGTGGCTTATTAAGAAACAATATGCCTGACACTAAGTCTTGCCATGAGATTTTTTCTTCTGATGACACTTGTAAGTTTACTTTTGGTCTCCCCATGTGGATACTCTCCAGAGGCAATAGTATGATCTGTTTTACACACAGAACACTTCCGATACCAAAAATGTTGGATTTTTCCTCACCAACAACCAATTTTCCAGACACAAACTGGGTGTCCAGTGACTTAGTTCCATGGAGTTAGTGTCAGACCCCACAAGTTAAGAGCTCATCCTTCAAGACTACCCTTGCCTCAGACTGTGCCTTATTCAGATGCCAGTTAAAATTCCTAGGTTGCTTTCCATAACTTCTGACTGACAGTTATAAATTGAGGGTTCCTACAACCACCTTCTCATATTTGATAATTTGCTCCAATGGCTCACAGAACTCCTGAAAACAGACTACTTACTATTAGCAGTTTATTATTAAGGATACAACTCAGAAACAGACAAATGGAAGAGATGCACAAGGCAAGACATGGCGGGAGGGGAGGCAAGAGCTTCCAGGGCCTCTCCAGGTCTGCTACTCTTTCAGTACCTCAATGTTTTCACCAAGCTAGAAGCACTTGGAACCCCATGATTTAGGGTATTTATCAAGGTTGCATGGGCAGGACTTAGGGGTATCCAAGAGAGAGAATACAGTCATGGGTTCTTAAAGTTTCTGTTTCTGGTTGGGCCAGTAAAGCCCATTCCTCATCCCTCTTTTCTGCTTATCACTAGACAGAAACTAAAAACCATGACTTCAGGCTGCTAAAAGCCTGAAACAAAACAAAACAGAACAACAACAACAAAATAAGGCAGGTTGGATAAACTTGGCAAATCATTAGCCATTGATTATTGACTCCATCTCTAGCTTCTCTCCCCTCTGGACAAGGTGAGTGGAGCTTAATGTCCCGATTGTCTAATCATGCCTTGATCTTTATGGTGACCATCCCTTACCCTAAAGCTATTTAGGGCCCCACCCAGAGTCACCTTATTAACAAAAACTTAGGTAGAGTTGAAAGCGGCTTATTATGAATAATGAAAGATGCTCCTCACCCTCCTATCACTTGGAAAATTGCAAGGGTTTCAGGAGCTCTTGAGTCAAGAACCAGGGAGAAAGATCAAATATATCTTTCCTATTGTATTACAATATCACAGGTACTATGTTCAGGGATCACACCCTCTTCTAGCCAAAGGGCAGACATATGACATGACTTAGGCCAATCAGATGTCTCTCCTGAAATATAAATCTTGAACAGAATAACAAGAGAATGACAATATTGTGGTTATAGTCATCCTAGCAGAAACGTCCTGTCAAGATGGTTTCCAATGAGAGAGTGTTGTATTGATTCCTGCTTCCCAGACACCAGTGCCACCCTGATCCTTGTGTCTTCCCTGATCCAGTTCTCCACCCTCCTTCTTGTTGTTTCTCTAAACCCCTAATTTCCTCTTTTGTTGTTTTGCTTTGTTTGTAAATTGCTTGAGTGATGGTTTTTCACTTGTTTTTTGTTTGTTATTGTGCTTCTGTTTTTGTTTTGTTCCTTTTTTCTAAATTGTCAGAGTATGCTTCACTAGTTTGTGAGCAAAGAACCCTACGGTAATCAATCCTTAACTTAATGTACTGAGAAATCCAAATTCCTTCTATGTCCTCTATATCTTATGAACCGATACATACGTATTATTAGTCTGAAAACAAAATCTATCCCTGCATACAACCTATCCACTTCCCATCTTAAATGTATTACAAAGTTCTCTTACATTGGTTTATGAAAAGTAATATGCCATCTAGGAGTCAGCAAAGACTCTTGACCTAGGCTCATACTTATATAAAGCCTACCATGTACCAGAAATGGGGTTCAGCATGCTACCTCTTCCTACCTCCCAATCACTCTTCATACATTTTTATGACTTTAAGGAACATGTGTGCTCATTGACCTTGGTGTCTCAAGAAGTCCCAGGTGGCTGATCTGGCATACCTGGTTCTAGTCTGGTGTGGACATTATCATGAGACCTTGAGCAAGTCACTTCATTTTTCAGATCTCAGCTTCTTTATCTATAAAATGAAAGACCTGGAGAACACGATGCCCAAATATAGCATTTAATGACCACAGTAAACATGTATCATACAGCATGGTATAATCACCCTAGAACCTGGGATTCCAAATCAGGCTAAGGCCTTGAGACTGCCTCATCCTCTTCAGTACTTCTTCAGTCTATTTTCTTTTCTCCATCTCTGCCACCACCATGACATCCTTCTATTGTCAGGACTATTGAGATAACTTCTTCGATGTCAATTCTAGTTCACCCAAACTCCTCTCTGCATGGTAATCAGAGATCTTTTGAGAAGGTCAATCCAAATATGTCAATAACATTCCTCTGAGGACAAAGAACAAAATCTCTAACATAATCCGGCCTGTTACCCTCTCTTCAGTCTCATTTCCTAACCCCTTGTTCTTGCCCTATGAGTTCTAGCCTTGCAAGCCAGCCTTCAATTCCTTCAAAGATGAAAGATTCTCTTTGCCCCAGGATCTTTGCACAAGCTCTTTCCTCTACCTCTAATACCAAATTCCCCTTTCCAAGCTACTTTACATATTGCACAGATTTTGTCTCCAAAATTTCATCCTCAAAGAAGCCTTTCTTAACCTCTCAGACAAGCCAGATATTCCTATCAAAGGATCCCTGCACCTCCCTTCAGAGTCTTATTGTAGGAATTAATTACAAATTTGATTATATGTTTATTTGAAAGGCATCTCTTTCCCCCACTGTTTTGCTCACCACTATAATCACAATACCTAGTACAGTAGCCAGCACCCAATGGATATGCAATAAATGCACTACATGAATGAGTAAAGGAATGAAATTGAAACATGTCCAAGTATTTCACCTCTCTTTCCTGCTGTGTTCACTCTGGATAGGATCCTTATCACGACCCAAGCCAATGTCTACCTACCTTGATCAACTTCTTCCTTGTTCTTATACAACATATGATTTGGGAAAAGCTATAGTAAATTATAATAAAACTCAAGCTGGCCCCACAGTCCTAGTCTCCAGCTCAGCTCCAGAGCCCTAGACCCACTCTAGCACCAGGCAGCACCTTTGGACCCCAGGTCCAGGCCAGCACCCTAGGACCCAGCCTCCAAACTCAATCTGGCACCAGGTTGGCACCCACAGACTCCAGGTCTGGGCTAGATCCCACTGACGCAGGTTCCAGTTCAACCCAGAACCAGGCTGGCACCAGGCCTGCCTGCCCAAAAACTTCAGCAGCAAACCTGCCCATGCACGCTGCCATATAACCTAACTAGGATCTCCAAACCAACTGATTGGTTAAGAGCTTTCCCTGCCAAAGCCAGTATGTAAGACTGAAATAAGTACCTATTTCTTAAAAAACGCAGACACCAACAAATGGCCATGAATAAGGAATAATCAGAGAAGAATAATACCACCAAAGTAATAAAATAAAACACTAATAACTGACCCTAAAGAAGTAGATATTTATAAATTACCTGACAAAGAATTCAAACTAATTGCTTTAAAGGAGCTTAGTGAGATGTGATAGAACACAAATGGATGACTAAACAAATTCAAGAAAACAAAACGAAAACAAAATGAGAAGTCCAACAAAAAGATAAAAACCAGATAAAAGCAACAAATAGAAATTCTGAAGTTAAAAGAACACAATGACTAAATTGGAAAATGTAATAGATAGCTTTAACAGCATATTTCCATGAAGCGAAAAAAGAATCAGTGAGTCTGAGGACACATTATTTTAGATTACCCAGTCAGTGGAACAAAAAGAAAGAAGAATTAAAGAGCAAAGAAAGCCTACAGAAATAATGGGACACTAGCAAATTAACCAATATGTGCATTATGGAATTTCCAAAAGGAACAGAGAAGGAGGAATAAAGCTTTGTTAAAGAAATAAGGAACAAAACTTTCCAAATCTGAAAAGGGAAACAAACAGCCAGGTCCATGAAGCCCAAAGACCCCCTAAATTAATTAAATGTAAAGATATCTTCATCCAACAAATTATAATCAAATTCTCAAAAGCCCAAAGGAGAATTTTAGAATCAGCAAGAGAAAAGTAACTTATCATATACAAGGGAACACACGTGAAACTGTCAGTTTCTTTTGAAAAACTCTCAGTTCCTTTGAAAATGAAAGAAACCTTTCAGGGCAGAAGAAAGTGAGACAACATATTTAAAGTGCTGAAAGAAAAAAACTCCCAACTAAGAATATAATGCCTTGCAAGGCTGTCCTTCAGAAATGAAAATGGGATGAGGACTTTCCCAGAGAAACAAAAGCTGTGAGAGTTCATCACCACTAGGCCTGCCTTACGAGAAATGCTAAATGGAGTTCTTCAAGTTGAAACAAAAGGAAACTAATTGACAATGTGAAAACATATGAAATTATATAACTCACTGCCAAGGTAAGAATTAAGTCAAATTCAGAAAACTCTAATACTGTAATGGTGATGTATAGATCACTTTAACTCTAGAATAAAAGTTAAAAACCAAAAGTATTAACAATAACTATAGCTACAGTAAACTTGGTAATGGATACAAGATACATAAAAGTTGTAAATTGTGACACCAATAACATAAAACGTGGTGGGAAGAGAAGTTAAAATGTAGTTTGTATGCAGTCAAAGTTGTCAGCTTAAAACAGACTGTTACAACTATAAGATATTTTATGTAAGCCTTATGGTAACCGCATGTATTTAATAGGAGGTGCACATAAGACAACAAGAGGGGATTCAAAAGCATACCACTATAAAAAATAAATCACAAAATCACAGTGAAAAACAGCAAGAGAGGAAGAATAGAACAAAGAAACAAAACGAAACAGGCAAAAACAATTGACAAAATGGCAGTAGTAAGTCCCTACCTATCAATAATTACTTTAAATGTAAACAAATTCAATTCTCTAATCAAAAGACAAAGAGTGACTGAATGGATAAACAAAACAAGATTCAACTGTATGCTGCCTATAAGATATATGCTGTAGCATTATGGACACACATAAGCTGAAAATAGAGCAGAAGTGGCTATACTTATATCAGATAAAATAAACTTTAAGTGAAAAACTTCTACAAATGATGAGAAGGAAGGTCATTATATAATGATAATGGAGTAATTCACCAAGAGGATATAACAATTGTAAATATGTGGTAGTCCTTCAATACCTGTGAGGAATTGGTTTTAGGACCCCCTGCAGATACAAAAATTCACAAATGTTATGTCTGTTATACAAAATGCCATAGTATTTGAATATAACCCACACATTTTCCTGTATACTTTAAATAATCTCTAGATTACTTACAATACCTAATGCAATGTAAGTACTATGTAAATAGTTGTTGCATTGTATTTTTAGGGTATAATGAAAAGAAAAAAGTGTTGGCACATGTTCAGTACAGATGCAACCATCCATTTCATTTTCAAATATTTTTTTATATACAGTTTGTTGAATTCACTGATGGAAAACCCACAGATATACAGGGTCAACTGTATATGTACTTAACATCAAAACATCTAAATATACAAGTAAATATTAATAGAACTGAAAGGAGAAATAGAATTACAACAATAGTAAGGGACTTCAGTACTCCATTTTCAACAATGGACTGATCACCAAAACAGAAAGTCAATAAGAAATGGCAGACTTGAACAATACTTTAAGCCAAATGACTCCAGCAGACATATATAGAACATTCCATGCAATGGTAGCAGAATACACATTCTTTTCACATGCACATTGAACAGTCTCCAGGATAGACCATATATTAGGGCACAAAACAAGTCGTAACAAATCCAAGAAGATCAAAATCATATCAGGTATGTTTTCTGACAATAGTATAAAACTAGAAATCAAACAAGAGGAGAATTGGAAAATTTACAAATATGTGAAATGAAATGACACACTTCTAAACAACCAGTGAGTCAAAGAAAAAATCAAAAGGTAAAGCAAAAATATCTTGAATAAAGTTGAAAATACAACATGCCAAAACTGAGGGAACACATTAAAAACATTCTGAGGGAGAAGTTTATATAATAAATGCCTACATTAAGAAAGAATAAAGACCTCAAACAACCTTAATTTATACCTCAATGAACTAGAAAAAGAGCAACTTATCCCCAAAGTTGGCATAAGGAAGAAAATAAAGATCAGAGCAGAAATCAATAAAATAGAGACTAGAAAAGCAATAGAAAACATCGATGAAACTAAGAGTTGGTTTTTTGAAAAGATAAAATTGACAAAACTTCAGTTAGCCTAAGCAAAAGAGAGACTGAAATAAATAAAATTAGAAATAAAAAAGGAGACATTATAATTGATTTCACAAAAAATGTGTAGAATCCTGAGAGACTATTATGAACATTATATATCAACAAATTGGGTAACCTAGAAGAAATAAATGAAATTCTGAGAAACATACAACATACTGAGATTGAATTATGAAAAACAAAATCTGAACAGACCAATAAGAAGAAGATTAAATCAGTCATCAAAAAGTTCTCAACAGCCGGGTGCGGTGGCTCACACCTGTAATCCCAGCATTTTGGGAGGCTGAGGTGGGTGGATCATGAGGTCAGGAGATTGAGACCATCCTGGCTAACACAGTGAAACCCTGTCTCTACTAAAAATACAAAAAATTAGCCAGGCGTGGTGATGGGCGCCTGTAGTACCAGCTACTTGGGAGGCTGAGGCAGGAGAATGGCGTGAGCCCAGGAGGTGGAGCTTGCAGTGAGCCGAGATCGCGCCACTGCACTCCAACCTGGGTGACAGAGCGAGACTCCGTCTCAAAAAAAAAAAAAAAAAATCTCAACACAAAAAAGACCAGGACCTGACAATGTCACCTGTGAATTCTACTAAACATTTTAAAAAGAATTAATGCCAATCATTCTCAAACTCTTCCAAAAACTTAAAGAGGACAGAACATTTCCAAACTTATTTTATGAGGCTGGCATTACCCTGATACCAAAATCAGGCAAGGACACTACAAGAAAATAAAATTACAGGTCAATATCCATGATGAACATAGACGTAAAAGTCCTCAACAGAATACTAGCAAACCAAATTCAGCAGCACATTAAAAGTATCATACACCGTGATTAAGTGCAATTTATCCCTCAGATGCAAGGATAGTTCAACTTACATGAATCAATCAATGTGATACACTACATTGACAGAATAAAGAGATAAAATACATGACCATCTTAATAGATACAGTAAAAGCATTTGACAAAATTCAACATCATTTTATTATAAAAACTCAACAAATTAGGTATGAAACAAATGTATCAACATAATTAAGGCCAGGTATGGCAAGTCTACAGCTAACATCATACTCAACAGTGAAAAGCTGAAAGCTTTTTCTCTAAGATCAGAACAAGACATGGCCTTACACATTCACTCTTTATATCCAGTATAGTAGTGAAGTCCTAGCCAGAGCAATTTGACAAGAAAAATAATTAAAAGGCATCCAAATTGGAAAGGAAGAAGTAAAATTGTTTGCAGATGACATATCTTGTAGTTACACTAAAAATTCCACCAAAAAAACTGTAAAACTGTTATAACTAATAAACCAATTAAGTTGCAGCATACAAAAATTTGTAGTGTTTCTATATATCAACAATGAGCTATTTGAAAAAGAAATCAAGAAAATCCCATTTATAATAGTTACAATAAAAAACAAAATAATAAGAATAAATTTGGTTTTGTTGTTGTTTTGTGTGTGCTTTTTTTTTTGTTTGCTTGTTTGTTTGTTTTTGAGACAGGGTTTCGCTTTTGTTGCCTAGGCTGGAGTGTAATGGTGCGATCTTGGCTCACTGCAACCTCCACCTCCCAGGTTCAAATAGTTCTGCCTCAGCCTCCCAAGTAGCTGGGATTACAGGCATATACCAACACACCTGGCTAATTTTGTACTTTTGGTAGAGACAAGGTTTCATCATGTTGGTCAGGCTGGTCTTGCACTCCTGACTCAGGTGATTGGCCAGCCTCAGCCTCCCAAAATGCTGGGATTACAGGGTTGAGCTACTGCGCCTGGCCCTTAAGAATAAATTTTTTTTTTTTTTTTTTTTGAGACAGAGTCTCGCTCTGCCGCCCAGGCTGGAGTGCAGTGGCCGGATCTCAGCTCACTGCAAGCTCCGCCTCCCGGGTTCACGCCATTCTCCTGCCTCAGCCTCCGGAGTAGCTGGGACTACAGGCGCC
>NW_016803192.1:2420294-2447356 GCF_001698545.2 Rhinopithecus bieti
AGGATGGTCTCGATCTCCTGACCTCGTGATCCGCCCGTCTCGGCCTCCCAAAGTGCTGGGATTACAGGCTTGAGCCACCGCGCCCGGCCAAGAATAAATTTAATCAAGAAAGTGAAAGCTCTGTACAATGGAAACCATAAAGCGTTGATGAAAGAAATCAAAGAAGACTCAAATAAATGGAAAGATATCCTATATTCTTTTATTGGAATAATTAATATTATTTAATGTTCATATTACCCAAAGTAACCTACAGATTCAATGCAATCCCTTTCAAAATTTCCATGAGGTTTTCCACATAAGTAGAAAAAACAATCCCAAAATTTTTATGGAACCACAAAAGACCCTGAATAGCCAAAGCCATCTTGAGCAAAAAGAAAAAGCTGGAGATATCACACTATCTTATTTCAAAGTATACTACAAAGTTAGAGTGTTCAAAGAAGCATGATACTGCCAAAAAACAAAAAACAAAACAATACCCCCCAAAAAAAGCCAGACTTGTAGACCAATGGAACAGAATAGAGAGCCCAGAAATAAATTCACCCATTTACAGTCAATTGGTCTTCAACAAATGTACCAAGAACACACAATGGCTGGGCATGGAGGCTCACGCCTGTAATTCCAACACTGTCGGAGGCCGAGGCAGGTAGATTACTTGAGGTCAGGAATTTGAGACCACCCTGGCCAACATAGCAAAACCCCGTCTCTACTAAATTACAAAAATTAGCTGGGCATGGTGGTGCACACCTGTAATCTCAGCTACTCTGGAGGCTGATGCACAAGAATTGCTTGAACCCAGGAGGTGGACACTGCAGTGATCTGAGATAATACCACCGCATTCCAGTCTGGGTGACAGAGCAAGACTCCATCTCAAGAAAAATAACACACAACAGAGAAAGGATAGTCTCTTCAATAAATGGTCCTGGGAAACCTGGATTTCCACATGCAAAAGCAAAAACTGGACTATTAGACTGAACAAAAAATCAACTTAAAATGGAAAAAAAGACCTAGCTATAAGACCTGAAATCATAAAATTCCTAGAAGAAAACAGAGGAAAACCTCCTTGACATTAGCCTTGTCAATGATTTATTGACTATCACAACAAAAGCTCAGGCTACAAAAGCAAAAATTAAAAAATGGGATTTCATCAAACTAAAAAACTTCTGCACAGCAACAGAAATCATCAACAAAATGAAAAAGTGACCTAGAGATTGGGAAAATTATTTGTAAACCATATATAGACAAGGGGTTAATAGTGAAAATATATAAGAAACTCAAATCAATCACAAGAACACAAATAAGTCCATTGAAAAAATGGGCAAAAGATCTGAATAGACTTTTTTTTTTACTTTTGTTTAAAGAATATATACCAATGGCCCACAGATATACAAAGAAAACATTCAATATCGGAGAATGCAAATTAGCAGTGAGATATTACCTCACTCCTGTTCGAAGGGCTATTACCAAAAGGAAAAAATATAACAAGTATTAGTGGGGATGTGGAGAAAAGGAAAACTTTGTATATTGTTGGTGAAAATATAAATTAGTAAAGCCACTGTGGAACACAGTGTAGAGATTTCTAAAAAAAAAAATCGAACTACCATATGATCTAGCAATCCCACTTCTGGGTATAGAACCCCCCCCCCCCCAAAATGTATAATAAAGCCAGTATGTCAAAGAGATATCCACAGTCCCATGTTCATTGCAGCATTATTCACCTAAGGTCTAATCAACATATAAATGGATAAAAGAAAATGTGGTATATATACACAATGGGATACTATTCAGCCTTAAAAAAGAAGGAATCCCTGTCATTTGCAACAATATAGATGAATGTGGAGCACATTATGTTAAGTGAAATAAACCAGAGAAAGACAAATACTGCCTGACTGCACTTTATGTAAAATCTGAAAATGTGAAACTCACAGAGAATAGCATGGTGATTGCCAGGAACTGCGGGGAGGTAAGGCAAATGGGGAGATGTTGGTTAAATGATACAAGGTTTCAATCAGGTAGGATAAATAACTTCTGGAGATCTATTGTACAGCATGTTGACTGTAATTATTAATAATGTATTGTATACTTGGAAATTGCTGAGAGATTAGATCTTAATCTCTCACCACAAAAAATTGTAAGTATGTGAGGTAATGGACAAGTTAATTTGATTGATTGAATCATTTCACAATGTATACATATATCAAACATCACATGTACATTGTAAATATCTAAATTTTTTGTCAATAATACCTTAGTAAAGCTGAGGGAAACACTGAAACCACCAATAATGCCTGGAATACTGTACATTTACTGACATTTTGTTTAATAACGAACAACACCTAGGTTTAGCTCCAGTCCGAGGAATATAACTTTCTTAGCAGAATTTCAGCAATTCCAGAAGCCCCTCATTGTGACATCAGTTTTTGTCTGGTCCCATAGGCCCTCATGCCTTCCCTACTAGAGGGTTTCCATATCTTCTGCACCCATTATAAGAAGGTTACACATATCCCACCATCTAATATCCCACTGCCTTCACTAATATGGAATTCCTGCCATCAACACTAGATCTACTTTTCTGCACCACTTGGGTGCTTCTTTCCAAATAGCTCCTGCTAACTCAGGATAAATAATGTCATGGCATTCTTCCTTTCTCTGGATGACATTCATTAGAATCACAGAATCATGCAACATTTGAGCCAGAGACTTCTGTGAGACAATCTTACGTGACAACAATCTCCTTGAATGCCCTTGCATGGTCAGCTCTGGGCAGAGGCATCAGAGGACAGAGCTGGCCTGGGTTCAGTGTGAGGTGAGATAACAAATGTGATGATTACTTTGTGAAGCTCAATGAATCTGTGGCCTTATCCCAGCTGTGGGATGCAGACACCATAATGATCAAAGAGCCCAAGCTTGAGAGCCAGGCAGACCTGATTTTAATTCCTGACCTTGTCCCTGTGAACCTGGGCAAGTGATACCTCTGTATACCTCATGTTCTTTATCCATAAAATGGGAACAATAATGTCTGCCTCATATGGTAAGACACAAAGCAAAGCCCCTGAAGCAATTGAGGCAGTCAATATGTAGCAGCTTAAAAATAACAGAGCTCTCAGGTGTTCTGGCTCTGGGGACATTGAATCCATGCTTTTGCTCTCAGTCTGCCAAGTCACTACAACAATATACATACCTGCTCTGAGAGAGACAAGTTTTAGTTTAGGGTTCACCTTTAATTTACTGAGTATATCTATGCAAGTTGCTTGATTTTTAAGAAGGGTCATTTAATAATGGCCCTTCTATTTGATTTTTTCTTTCCTAAGATATTTATAATATAGATAAGTAAGATTTGTTTAAAAAGTAAAATGCATTCATAGTCTATCTAACTACTACTAGGATAATTTTTCTAGATATGTTTATCTGTCATCTCTTTATTTTGCCTTTCTTTCTGAGTTTGATCTCAGTCCTAGCCAGGCATGGTGGGGTACACCAGTAGTCCCAGCTACTCTGGAGGCTGAGGCAGGAGGATCACTTGAGCCCAGGAAGTCGAGGCTGCAGTGAGCTATGATCTCACCACTGCACTCTATGCTAGGTGACAGAGTGAGATCCCATCTCTAAAAGACAGGAGTAATAACAACAACCAAATGAGCTCAGTCTTCTTAATTCATTTAGAGCAATGGTTCTCAATCTGAGCAATTTTGCCACAGGGAAGGTTACAGATATTTGGCAACATCTGTAGATACTTTTGATTGTCACAACTGGGGAAAGCAGTGTCACTGGTCTCTGGTGAGTAGAGGCCAGAAAGCTGCTAACCAATATTTAAGGAACAGGACAGTCCACAACAAAGAACTACGTGGCCGCACAAGTCAATAGTGCCGAGGCTGAGAAACCCTGATTTAGAGTGAGGCTCTTCAGCTTGTAAGAATCGAGCTCAGCAGCCTCACTTCTAAGACAAGCACCTCCCATTAAACTTTGATTCCCTCCCTCCTCCCTAGCTCTGACAAACAGCTGTTTCAAAATAGTAACACACAAAGTGTATCTGAAACATATGGAAATTCAAGAAATTCAGAGTTAAGCTTTAAAAATTCGAGGCTGGCACCCTGATGTTAAAAAAAGACAAAGCCTAAAGGTGTCAGGGTGTGAGCTGAAGACAAAGTGTAAGCTTTCAACTCCAACCCTGCTACTTTTGGCTTCTGTGGGCTTAGGTCAGACTCTCTGCTATCCTTGGGTGGTTGTTCTGTGGTTTCCTTTTGAGTTCTATAGAACTTGAAGACGCAAACATTGGCAATACACAAGGCAAGCCTCAAGAGATGAAGGCATGAGCTATTTAAGGTTTAAAATCTAATTTTTAAAATAATATTTCTTTAATAAGACCACTAAGATGTGGCACTTTATGTTCTAGATTTTCACAACCGTTGTGCCTATCACTTATCTGTTTAATAAATCAATTAACATGTTAATTTTTTGAGGTTATAACTGCAAAAGATAAGATGGTACAGCCAAAAAGCATAGTTGTGAGAAACAGAAGAAAAGTGGATTTCAGCCTTACCTCTACTGTTCACATTCAGAGAAGTTCCATAACTTCTCTGAATCTCCCCACTCTCTTCTACAAAATTGGGGAAAATAATCTCTACCTCATGGATGGACATTATATATAAAATACCAATTAGAATTCTAGAACATAGAGGCCTTCAATAAATAATAATTCCTTATTAAAAATCAAGGTCTCTTTTTAGTAATGGAATCAAACTATACAAATATGAAAAGGTAAACTAAAAAATTCAAAATCACGAATGGCATGGCAGCTTGCCCTGAGAGTGGAGACGGTTAGAGTGGTCGCCCATGATTACTTAGCCCAGAACCAATAACTACCAGCTACATATATTCATGTGAAGACAGAGAGGAGGACCAGGATACCAGGTAGAAAAGCCAAGGGCACATTGAGAGGTCATCAAGTTGTTATAATTAGCTGGACTATAGCATATTTACAAGAGTATGGTCAGAGGTGAAGCTGGAAAAGTAGTTAGTCTGTGCTAATCAGGTATCAACACAATTGCGATGTACAGTAACCAACCACCACAAAACGTAATGATATACACTAACAAGACTTTATCCTCATACTCATAAATCTGCAGGTCAGCTGAGGTTTAGTTAATGTAGATCGAGTTTGGCTGGGTAGCTCTGATTCCCCTATGTATTAGGTGGCTTGAATCCAGGCTGTGGATTGAACTCAGGTCTTCCTCATGTGTGTTAATTTTAGAGCCAAGGGTAAAGGGGTAGCAGGAATTCAGGGCATGTTCTTCTCATGATGGATCTAGAGCATAAGAGCTGAGCCAAATCATAAAAAACACAGGTAAGACTTTTGCTCTTGCAACATGTACTCATATTTCATTGCCAAAGCAAGTCACATGGGCTGAGGAAGCAGACCCAGCAGGAGGGCACAGCAAAGTTACCAGACAAAGGTATGAATGTACAATCCTATCACAGGGAAGTGAAGAATTATGACCAAAAATGTAATCTATTGCAATGTCATATGAGGGCAGATCTTAAATATAGAAGTAATGAGCTGTGAAAAAAGTCAGTTGCGGTAGGGCACAGTGGCTCACACATGTAACCCCAGCACTTTAAGAGGTTGAGGCGGGAGGATTGCTTGAGCCCCAGAGTTCAAGACCAGTCTGGGCAACATAGCAAGACCCCCGTCTCTACAAAAAAATTTTAAAAATCACCAGGCTTGGCGTGCACACCTGAAGTCTCAGCTACTCAGGAGGCTAAGGTGGGAGGATCACTTGAGCTCCGAAGGTCAAGGATGTGGTGAGTCGTGTTTGCCCCACTGTACTCCAATGTAGTTGACAGAGTAAGACCCTGTCTCCAAAAATAAAATAAAATAGTTGCAATAGACAATCCTTAAAAAGAAGTGATGTGCTCAGAGCTACAAAGGCAATTAGAAAAGATTTTCTGTTGCTAGGAGGAAAGTCAGGAGGAGCTGCATTTCAGAGGATGTATTAGAAAAGGAGATCATGGAATTTAAATAATTTAACTGTCGACTGGCTGGTGGACAAGGATAGTGCCAAAAAAAAAAAAAAAAAAGGGAGCCATCACAGATAAATTTAGGATTTGAGAGTTTGGGTCTTATAGTCTGAGAGAACAGTAAAACTATCCATAATAATAATGTATATATTGTATTGAGCACATATTGTTTGCCAGATAATGTGTTAAGAATTTGGTAGACAATTTTTTAATCTTTGCAATAACCCAGTGAGATAGGTACAGTCCTTATCTTTATTTTTGAGATGTAGTAACAGGCTATTGTAACTTACCCAAGATCACAGAGCTAAAAAGTGGTAGACTCATGATTGATAGGCCACTGATGGGCTCTGGAGTCCACACTGTGTTGCCATTTATTTACTTCCCTATTTCCTGTCCTGCTCTATGATTGAAATGTTCATATTCTTTTATTAACTTATAGTTTAAGCTCAGGGGTACATGTGCAGGATGTGCAAGTTTGTTACATAGGTAAACATATGCCATGGTGGTTTCCTGCACAGATCATACCATCACCTAGGTATTAAGCCCAGCATCCCTTAGCTATTCTTCCTGATGCTCTTCCTCCCCACAACTCCACTCTGACAGGCCCTAGTGTGTGTTGTTCCCCCACTATGTGTCCATGTGTTCTAATCATTCAGCTCCCACTTAAAAGCGAGAACATGTGATGTTTGGTTTTCTGTTCCTGCATTAGTTTGCTTAGGATAATGGCTTCCAACTCTATCCATGTCCCTGCCAAAGACATGAGATCTCATTTCCTTATATGGCTGCATAGTATTCCATTGTGTGTGTGTGTATATATGTATATATATTCCATATATATGTATGTATATTCCATATATGTCCATATATATATTCCATATATATACCCATATATATATATATAAAACATTTTCTTTTTCCAGTCTATCATTGATGGGCATTTAAGTTGATTCTATGTCTTAGCTATTGTGAATAGTGCTGCAGTGAACTTACACGTGCATAGATCTTTATAACAGAATGATTTCTATGTCTTTGGGTATATACACAGTAATGGGATTGCTGGGTCAAATAGTATTTCTGCCTGTAGGTCTCTGAGGAATCACCACACTGTCTTCCACAATGGTTGAACTAATTTACACTCCCACCAACAGTGTAAAAGTGTTCCTTTTTCTCTGCAACCCTGCCAGCATCTATTGTTTTTTGACATTGTAATAGTAGACATTCTGAATGGTGTGAGATGGTATCTTGTGGTTTTGATTTGCATTTTTCTAATAATCAGTGATGTTGAGCTTTGTTTCATGTTTGTTGGCTGCATGTATGTCTCCTTTTGAGAAGTGTCTGTTCATGTTCTTTGACCACTTCTTAATGGGGTCTTTTTTTTTTCTTGTTAATTTGTTTAAGTTCCTCATAGATTCTGGATATTAGACCTTTGTCAGATGAATAGATTGCAAAAATTTTCTCCCATTCTGTAGGTTGTCTCTTCACTCTGATAATAGTTTCTTTTGCTATGCAGAAGCTCTTTAGTTTAATTAAATCCCATTTATCAATTTTTGCTTTTGTTGCAATTGCTTTTGGCATTTTTGTCATGAAATCTTTGCCCATGCCTATGTCCTGAATGGTATTGCCTAGATTTTCTTCTAGGGTTTTTATAGTTTTGGGTTTTACATTTAAGTCTTTAATCCATCTTGAGTTAATTTTTGTATAAGGTGAAAGGAAGGGGTCTAGTTTCAATTTTCTGCATATGACTAGCCAGTTATACCAGCACCATTTATTAAATAAGGAATCCTTTCCTCATTGCTTGTTTTTGTGAGGTTTGTTGAAGATCAAATGGTTATAGGTTTGTGGTCTTATTTCTGAGTTCTCTATTCTGCTCCACTGGTCAATGTGCCTGTCCTTGTACCAATACCATGGTGTTTTGGTTACTGTAGCCTTGCAGTATAATTTGAAGTCAAGTGGCATGATGCCTCATTCTTTTTGCTTACGATTGTCTTGGCTATTTGGGCTCTTTTTTGGTTCCATATAAATTAAAACTCTTCTTTCTAATTCTATGAAGAATGCCAATGATAGTTGAATGGGAATGCCATTGAATCTATAAATTACTCTGGGCAGTTTGGCCATTTTCATGATATTGATTCTTCCTATTTATAAGCATGAAATGCTTTTCCATTTGCTTGTGTTTTCTGTGATTTCTTTGAGCAGTGGTTTGTAGTTCTTTCTGAAAAGATCCTTTACTTCACTTGTTAGCTATATTCCTAGGTATTTTATTCTCTTTGTAGCAATTGTGAATAGGAGTTCATTCATGATTTGGCTCTCTGATTGCCTGTTGCTGGTGTGTAGGAATGCTAGTAATTTTTGCACGTTAATTTTGTATGCTGACTGCTGAAGTCACTTATCAGCTTAAGAAGCTTTTGGGCTGAGACAATAGAGTTATCTAGATATAGGAAAATGTCTTCTGCAAATAAAGATAATTTGACTTCCTCTCTTCCTATTTGAATACACTTTATTTCTTTCTCTTGCCTGATTGTCCTGGCCAGAACTTCCAATACTATGTTGAATAGGAATGGTGACAGAGGGCATCCTTGTCTTGTGCCAGTTTTCAAAGGGAATGCTTCCAGCTTTTGCCCATTCATTATGATATTGGCTATGGGTTTGTCATATATGGCTCTTATTATTTTGAGGGATGTTCCCTCAATACCTAGTTTATGGAGAGTTTTTAACATGAAGGGATGTTTAATTTTTTTGAAGGCCTTTTCTGCATCTACTGAGATAATCGTGGTTTTTGTCTTTAGTTCTGTTTATGTGATGAATCACATTTATTGATTTGCTTATGTTGACCCAAACTTGCATCCCAGGGATGAAGCAACTTGATCATGGTGGTTAAACCTTTTGATGTGCTGCTGGATTTGGTTTGCCAGTATTTTATTGAGAATTTTTGCATTGATGTTCATCAATGATATTGGCCTGAAATTTTCATTTTTTGTTGTATCTCTGGCAGGTTTTGGTGTCAGGATGATGCTGGCCTCATAGAATGACTTAGGGAGGATTCCATCTTTTACCTTTTTATTTGTAATAGTTTCAGTAGAAATGGTACCAGCTCTTCTTTGTACCTCTGGTTAAATTCAGCTGTGAATCTTTCTGGTTCTAGGCTTTTTGGTTGGTAGACTATTTATTAGTTCATCAATTTCAGAACTCATTATTGGTCTATTCAGGGATTCAATTTCTCCTTGGTTCAGTTTCAGGAGGGTGTATGTATCCAGGAATTTATCGATTTCTTCTAAATGTTCTAGTTTATGTACATACAGGTGTTTATAGTCATCTCTGGTGGTTGTTTGTATTTCTATAGGGTCAGTAGCGATATCCCCTTTATCATTTCTGATTGTGTTTATTTGATTCTTCTCTCTTTTCTTCTTTATTACTCTAACTAGTGGTCTATCTACTTTATTACTTTTTTTCAAAAAATCAGCTCTTGGATTTCTTGATATTTTTTGCAGATTTTTTATGTCTCTATCGCCTTCATTTCAACTCTGATCTTGGTTATTTCTTGTCTTCTGCTAGATTTGGGGTTTGTTTGCTCTTGGTTCTCTAGTTTTTTTGGGTTTTTTTTGTTTGTTTGTTTGTTTGTTTGGATATAATGTTGGGTTTTTAACTTGAGATCTTTCTAGCTTCTTGATGTGGGCATTTCGTGCTATCAGTTTCCCTCTTAACCTGCTTTAGCTGCATCACAGAGATTCTGGTATGTTGTCTCTGTTTTCATTAGTTTCAAAGAACTTCTTGATTTCTGCCTTGATTTCACTGTTTACCCAAGAGTCATTCAAGAGCAAGTTATTCAATTTCCATTAGTTGTATGGTTTTGAGTGAATTTTCTAGTCTTGAGTTCTAATTTCATTGCTCTGTGGCCTGAGAGACTATTATGATTTCAGTTCTTTTGCATTTATTTGCTAAGGAGTGTTTCACTTCTGATTATGTGATCAATTTTAGAGTAAGTGTCATGTGGTGATGAGAAGAATGTATATTCTGTTGTTTTGGGGTGGAGAGTTCTGTAGATATCTATCAGCTCTACTTGATGCAGAGCTGAGTTCTGGTCCTCAATATCGTTATTAATTTTCTGTCTCAAAGATCTGTCTAATACTGTCAGTGAAGTGTTAAAGTCTTCCGATATGATTGTGTGGAAATCTAAGTTTCTTTGTAGGTCTCTAAGAACTTGCTTTATGAATCTGGGTCTTCCTGCATTGGGTGCATATATATTAAGGACGGTTAATTCTTCTTATTGAACACTTTACCATTATGTAATGCCCTTCTTTGTCTTTTTTGACCTTTGTTGGCTTAAAGCCTGCTTTGTCAGAAACTGGGATTGCAACCTGTGCTTGTGTGTGTGTGTGTGTGTGTATGTGTGTGTGTGTCACAGGCTCTCACTCTCTCACCCAGGCTGGAGTGCAGTGGCGCAATCTCGGCTCACCACAACCTCCACCTTCCAGGCTCAAGCTATTCTCCTGCCTCAGACTCCTGAGTAGGTGGGATTACAGGCATGCACCTCTACCGCCCGACTAATCTTTGTGTTTTTAGTAGAGACAGGGTTCCACCATGTTGTCCAGGCTGGTCTTGAACCCCTGACCTCAAATGATCCACCCACCTCAACCTCCCAAAGTGCTGAAATTACAGGCATAAGTCACCATGCCCAGCTGCAAAACATGCTTTTTTCTCTTTTCCATTTGCTTGGTAAATTTTCCTCCATCCCTTTATTTTGAGTCTATATGTGTCTTTGCATGTGAGATGGGTCTCTTGAAGACAGCATACTGATAAGTTTTGGCTCTTTATCCAGCTTGCTATTCTGTGTCTTTTAATTGGGGCATTTATCCCATTTACATTTAAGGTTAGTATTGTCATGTGTGAATCTGATCCTGTCATCATGATGCCAGGTGGTTATTTGGCAGACTTGTTTATATGGTTGCTTTATAGTGTCACTGGTCTATGTAATTCATGGTGTTTTTATGGTGGCTGGTAACAGACTTTTCTTTCCTTATTTAGTACTTCCTTCAGGAACTCTTGCAAGGGAGGCCTCGTAGTGATAAATTCCTTCAGCACTTGCTTGTCTGTAAAGGATTTTGTTTATCATTCACTTATGAAGCTTAGTTTGGCTGGATATGAAATTTTGGGTTTGAAATTCTTTTCTTTTAGAATGTTGAGTATTGGTCCTCAATCTCTTCTGGCATGTAGGGTTTCTGTTGAGAGGTTCACTGTTAGTCTGATGGGCTTTCTTTAGTAGGTTACCTGGCCTTTCTCTCTGGCTGCCCTTAACATTTTTTCTTTCATTTCAACCTTGGAGAATCTGATGAAGTGTGTCTTGGGGTTGATCTTCTCGTGGAGTATCTTACTGGGTGATATTGTTTGGCTCTGTGTCCCCTCCCAAATCTTATATCAAATTGTAATCCCCACATGTCCAAGGAGGGACCTATAATCTCCATGTGCCAAGGGAGGAAGGTGACTGGATCATGGGGCGTTGTTTCTCCCATGTTGTTCTCATGATAATCCCCCTGAGGTCTAATAGTTTTGTAAGTGTTTGAAGTTTCTCCTTCACACATTCTTTCTCTTCCTTCCTTGTGAAGAAGGTGCCTGCTTCCCTTTCTGCCATGATTGTAAGTTTATTGAGGTCTCCCCAGCCATGCAGAGCTGTGAGTAAATTAAACCTTATTTCTTTATAAATTACCCAGTCTCAGATAAATTTCTTGATAGCAGTGTGAAAATGGACTAATGAGGTTAATTGGCACTGGCAGTGAGGCACTACTATAAAGATACAGAAAATGTGGAAGTGACTTTGGAACTGGGTAACAGGCAGAGGTTGGAACAATTTGGAGGGCTCAGAAGAAGACAGGAAGATGTGGGAAAGTTTGGAACTTCCTAGAGACTTGTTGAATGGTTTTGACCAAAATGCTGATAATGATGTGAACAATGAATTCCAGGCTGAGGTGGTCTCAGATGGAGATAAGGAACTTCTCGGGAACTGGAGCAAAGGTAACTTTTGCTGTGCTTTAGCAAAGAGACTGGTGGCATTTTGCCCTTGCTCTAGTGGAACTTTGAACTTGAGAGAGGTGATTTGAAATTGGAATTTATGTTTAAAAGGGAAGCAGAGCATAAAAGTTTGAAAAATTTGCAGTCTGACAATGTGATAGAAAAGAAAAAACCTATTTTCTGGGGAGAAATTCAAGCCAACTGCAGAAATTTGCATAAACAACAAGGAGCCAATGTTAATCACCAAGGCGATGAGGGAAATATCTCCAGGGCATGTCAGAGATCTTGACAGCATTCAACCCATCAGAGGCCCAGAGGTTAGGAGTAAAAAACGATTTTGCGAGCCAGGCCCAAGGACTTGGTGCCCTCTATCCCAGCCTCTCTAGCTCCAACCATGGATAAAAGGAGCCAAGGTACAGCTTGGACCATTGCTCCGGAGGATGAAAACCCCAAGCCTTGGCGGTTTCCATGTGGTGTTGGGCCTGAAGATGCACGGAAGTAAAAAACTGAGGTTTGGGAACCTCCACCTAGATTTCAGAGGATGTATGGAAATGCCTGGATGTCCAAGCAGAAGTCTTCAGGGGTAGAGCCCTCATGAAGAGCCTCTGCTAGGGCAGTGTGGAAGAAAAATGTGAGGTTGGAACCCACACCCAGAGTATCCACTGGGCCATTGCCTAGTGGAACTGTGAGAAGAGGGCCACCATCCTCCAGACCCCAGAATTGTAGATCCACTGAGAGCTTGCACCATGTGCCTGGAAAAACCACAGGCACTCAATACCTGTGAAGGAGCTTCCCAAGGTCATGGTAGCTTATCCCTTGCATCAGTGTGCCCTGGATGGGACATGGGGAGTCAAAGGAGGTCATTATAGAGCTTTAAAATTTAATGACTGCCCTGCCAGATTTTGGATTTGCATAGGACTGTAGCCCCTTTGTTTGGGTCAATTTCTCCCATTTAGAATGAGATTATTTATCCCATGACTATATTCCCATTGTATCTTGGAAGTAACTAAATTTTTGATTTTACAGGCTCCCAGGCAGAAGAAACTTGCCTTGTCTCAGATGAGAATTTAGACTATGGACTTCTGCATTAATGCTGAAATGAGTTGAGACTTTGGGGGAATGTTGGGAAGGCATGATTGGTTTTGAAATGTGAAAATACATGAGATTTGGGAAAGGCTGGTACAGAATGATATGGTTTGTCTCTGATGTTCTGGTCAACCAAAATGGTCATGACTGATATAACAATCACATCTACAGTTATTCTGTGGGAAATCCTTATATTTGATCACTTCAGTTAAGCAGTCCTCCTTCCTCCTCCTCCCTAGTATAATCACATACAAGTACAAATAAAAAGTAGAGATTATGAGTCGAAATAAATACCATCTGGCTTTAAAATGTACCTCCATTTTTCTCAATACTCAATAGCATTTCCCTGATATGGCAAGTGCTACATACGCTAAGGCTCCTCTCCTTGAAACTGGAAGGAGGACACCAGTTCAATGAATGTTCAAAGAGCTTTACATCTGAATTATTATCCCCAGGTAACTACTACTGTCCTCTCCATATTCCTTTTTTACAGTTTTGGGGTTGAAGCCTCCACACATTGAAAGGCCTTCTGAGTCTATGTCCCAGTTATCCACATCACAATGGTTTTAGCTTCCGCTATTTCCTGCCAAATTTTAGCTAATTTTGAATTACATTAACTTTCTCCATGGAGAAGTAGACATCAAAAAGTGGGAAAAATTTCTAAAATATCCCCTTTATTTACTCTACATAATTATTCTCTTCAGTAGAGAGTTTGATACATAATTACTTCTTTTTGGAAAAGCCTCTTTTAGTGATTGGGATCCAAGGAGAGCGTTCTGGCTTTTGATGCCGAAGAGAAAGGAACATAGAGTTCTGAAAGGATGTGCTTCAGACTCAATGCTAGAGGTGGTTTCTCCCAGTTGATTTGTTATATATATATAGCAAATATATAGTCCTTCCTGACTGCTATAGGAAGGAAAAAAATAAGGCTGTTTTTCTTTTCCTTCTTAAATATCTGTAAATTTTTACTGTATCTCCTTTGGTGAAGGTGCAAGCCCAGTAGCTATCTGAAGGCAGCCAACATATACCAAGAATCAGTCTCAGCCAGGCAGTTAGCACAGGAGGCAACACCTCTGACATCCACACACCTCAATTGTTTTCAAATCAATTTTGTTTTGTTTTCTAATACATAGCCAATGTAAAAGGTGCCATTTTGACAACCTTCATGCTTTTTTTTTAAAAGAAGGCTGCGTTTGGGAGGGAACTAAAGAGGGATGTTTGCATGTGGTTGTTGAGATGATCTTATTTTGCTTCCAGGAAAATCAATTAACTATTTAATTAGAGATGGCAGCAACTTTGCTTCAGAGTTCACCATAAATGCCCTGAATAAAGAGCCCAGGAAAATATATGAAGCATGTGAAGGAAGAAAAATCGTGAGTTAAATTTAGTAACATAACAGTAAATGTACAAATGTGGCTATATCATAGTTATACAGGTTACTTATGGGATGATGTGAAGCATTTTAAGAGAAATCTACTCTTAGATGATGAGAAGGAATCAGCAGATTTGAGACAGGTTATTTAACTTCCTTAATCCTCAGTTTCTTTCTATGTCAAATACAGGTAACAAGAACTTGCCTGTTAACTTTTTATGCTATGTAAAATTTGCTGTGCTTTGAAAATTGCATAATGCATTACTATATAGTATCATCATTCTATTTACATTATAGAAACTATAGAAATCAGCTTCGCCCAGTGTTATATTTTATATAAATTTATAAAAGATTAATGTAAGCCATTTTTGTTATTTTAGAAAATTACTATAATGAGCATGATTTGGTAGAAAGAGTATGATCTTGGAGTTAGAATACCTGGGTTTATCAGTCCCTCCATTTCTTAGCTGCCTCACTCTTGGAAATACTTCCATGTCTTGAAGATTCAGGTTGCCCCTG
This sequence comes from Rhinopithecus bieti, assembly GCF_001698545.2. Taxonomy (NCBI): domain Eukaryota; kingdom Metazoa; phylum Chordata; class Mammalia; order Primates; family Cercopithecidae; genus Rhinopithecus; species Rhinopithecus bieti. The sequence continues at coordinate 2,435,287 of NW_016803192.1, forward strand.
TCAAAGTGGAAGTAAATACAAGGTCTGTCAATCTCATTGAAATACTGTGCATGAGGGGCATCTATAAGGGGGTCCTCTGAAAAAGAGAGAGCCTCACAGGAGTGTAAGTCTCTTTCATTGTTATCTTTATGTTGAGAACATGAATTACTTGTGAGTTTAAGAAATTTTACTAAAAAGATACCAAAGTACCAAAATCTCTACGCACTCTTCCATCAACTCTTGCCTTATACCATTACATTTTCACTGACAATAGAGAGGGAAATATTAAATAAATCTGGTAAGATATTATTCTCAGAAGATATCGTAGCACATGTTTGCTGGCTCTCCATTCCCTTCTCTACCAGCTCCTGCTAATGCATACCCCAGGCGCCTGTAAAAATCCCTTCCCTATGGTACTTTGAAGGAGGCTCCCACCTGGGCTCATCTGCAGTCTGCCTTTTTCCCAACTACTCTCCTGTTTTGCACCATCACACCCCCTGGGAGCCACTGTCTCTTCTGATGAGTACCATAGCCCCCATAGCCACAGTACTGGGCAGCACTCTACTGAGTTTGAATGTTCTGCTGCCATTTATACACTGGCCCCTAGGACCCCGAAGTTGCAGTACACTCTGCTGTGAATTGGAGGAGTGGCAGTGGTAGGATTAAGTCTTCCATCTTAGATGTTACACAAAGAGAACAACTTGGAGAAAACTCTGTCCTACAGAGTTTTAATGACATGGATCTTATTTATGTATTTTATTTATTTATCTATTTATTTTGAGACAAGGCATTGCTCTGTCACCCAGGCTGTAATACAGTGGCCAATCTTGGCTCACTGCAGCCTCCGTCTCCCTGGCTCAAGTGATCTTCCCAGCTCAGCCTCCTAAGACTTGACATGGAGTTTTAAAAATTACTAGGTTTACACTGAGACACAGCTAAAGTAAAGACACAACACTAGACTCTGGATGATCTTCCCCGAGAAAATCACGATCACATGGATCCTTCCCAAGGGCACTAAACAAAATCCTGGACGCATCAAACAGATCAGGACAGCACGAGGAAAACTAACTCCAGGCTTCAGGTTTATTATTTGTATGCCTAAGGCTTCACTCCTCCTCTTTCATTTCTTTAAAGCAAAGTCTTGTATTTTCCTCTCCATTTTACATGCTTTGTAAAGATAGAACTAAATCTCCACCTGTTTTAGTAAACAAAACATGACAGACGACCAAAAGTGTGAAAGCCAAAACCATGTGAAAAACTGCTTCAAAAGATGAGCAGCCCATTTGGAGGGAAAATATGTGGGTTGCTAGTGGGAGTTTCTCACTATTCAGTTTATACATGGGCTTTTAAAAAGGGGAAAAAGTTAAGAGGAGGTGAAGTGGGGAGATCTAGCTAAGATTTCTTTAAAACTTTTAAAAGTCAGATTGTTATTAATGTATGGAAATATCACTTGCAAATATTAAAAATCCCCTCAAAAATAACCTCCAAGTCAATCTTATCGGAAAACATGATAGGCAAGAGCAAACCAGTCACATATAAGGAAAGATGGATGACCCCTGTGACCTGGAGGGTGACAAGGAAGGAAAGGATGATGTTGATCAGAAGGAAAAAGAGGAAATGTTTGGATTCTTGTTTCTCTTTACTATAGAAATAATAACAACTGTATTGGAGAGTTTGAAGTACATAGTGAGAACTTTGAAATCATCATTCCTTGGTGGCAGTCTTAATAGCCCCTTTCTTATACAAGATACTGAAAGCCACTACCATCATAAATACAATTTTGGTCTTATCTTTGATGACTAATGTAAAACAGAACTGAAATCACTTTAAGGTTTATCAAACGAACAAATTTTTATATGGCATTTTAAATTGGTTTTGTTCCAAATTTTGCCAGGTTTATCAATGAATGCCCTTACTCACTAGAGGGAATAATGAACTCTCATAGTGCAGAATTGGATCTGAAACCCACTGGATTGCTTCAACACCTTCCAATGAGTTTCACAGCATGATTTACAGCATTCAAAGCTGCCCTTGGCTCATTCTTCAGGAATGGTGGACTGGAACCTCAGTTTCGCTTTGCTTTGTTGGTTTTCTTTCTTTTTTTTTTCTTGAGAGAGGGTCTCGCTCTATCCCCCAGTGGAGTGCAGTATCATGATCGTGGCTCTCTACAGCCTTGAGCCCCAGGCTCATGTGATGCTCCCACTTCAGCCTCCTGAGTATCTGGAACTACAGGCGCACACCACCATGCCCAGCTAACTTTTTGTATTTTTTGTAAAGACAGGGTTTTGCCATGTTGCCCAGGCTGGTCACAGACTCCTGGACCCAAACAATCTGCCTGACTTGGCCTCCCAAAGTGTTGAGATTACAGGCATGAGCCATTGCACGCAGCTGCGTTCTTGGTTTTCTGAATGGAGCCATAATTAAGATTGATGACTTGTGTGCACTATGCTGTCAAAGGTGACATTTTTAGATAAGAACAAAACATTCCAGAGGAAAATCTTTACCAAGAATGTTTCTTTTTTCTTTTTTCTTTTTTTTTTTTTTTTTAATTAAGAAAGAAGTCAACAACTTCTAAGGTATTAGGGCAAAGTAAAACCATTTGACTTTTGTTTCTTTTCCTCAGTGTCTGCAGGGCATTGGTTTCAGGAACCATCTTCCTCCATGGATACCCAAATCCATAGATGCTAAAGTCCTTCATATAAAATGGCATAGTATGTGCATCTAACCCACACATATCATCCTGTATACTTTAAATCATCTCTAGATCACTTAGAATACTGAATGCAACATGAATGCTATGTAAATGTTAATACTTGCCATATTGTATTGGCTTTTATTTGTATTATTATTTATTGTTTTACTGTTCTGTTTTTCAAATATTTTGATCTGCAGTTGGTTAATTGCATAAATAGATATGAAGGGTCAACCATACAGACAATCTGCTTCATGAAAAAGAGACTACAATTAATGGAATTGAAAATATATTTATATAAGAAGTTCTTCCCAAAAAATGAATGGAACATCTAAATTACAGGGACAAGAAATTTCAGAAAAATTTAAGTATTAAAAAAAGGAGGCGAGGAGGGGAGAGACATAGACTGCTGAAGTGACTTTTTTTTTTTTTTTTTTTTTTTTGAGACCGGGGTCTCCCTCTGTCACCCAGGCTGAAGTGCAGTGGCATGCTCATGACTCACTGCAGCCTAAACTTCCTGGACTCAAGCAATCCTCCCAACTCAGCCTCCCTAGTAGCTGGGACTACAGGTGTGCACTACCACACCTGGCTAATTTTTGTATTTTTTGTAGAGATGGGATTTCGCCATGTTGTCCAGGCTGGTCTTGAATTCCTGGGCTTAAGCAATCCATCCACCCCGGCCTCCTAAAGTGCTGAGATTACAGGTGTAAGCCACTGTGCCTGCTCTTGAAGTCACTTATATTTTTAGAAGTTCATAAATACATGCATTAAAAAATGTGATGGAATATAAGAGAGAAAAATAAAACTGCCTTCAGAATTCTTCATTACAATGTTGTCATTCAAAATTAGCAGCAAGAGACAGAATTTCTCCAATGTGCAAAAATGATTTGATGACAAAATTCAGATAATAAAGGGTTGAATTAAATTAACAAAATTAGGAAAATAAAAATTATTAATAATTGGTCATAATTTTGAATTCAGTAAAAGAAAGATAAACATCATTATGGGAATAAATATTATAGAACAGAATAAGAAAAGTTTTAAGTTTTAGCAATGTAAAACTAAAATAGAATTAGCTAAAATAAGAAAGCAAAAACAGAAAATAGAGGTAGAAGAAGTACAAGTATAAAACAAGTATTTTATATCATAGAGTTAAATGATATTCTCTAATTTAGTAAAATCAAGAAATCAATGTATATATTATTATTTTAAAGTATAAGGTAAGAATATAAACCTACTATAAGGTATAAATCAACACTAGACCTGAAAATGACTAGATGACTGATAAAAATAGAGAGATGGTAAGGTTAGAGAAGTAAGAGGAATATAAGTGTACGAATTCACTCATCATTCACAATGGGGTGAAAAATAAATGTTCAAAATAATAAATCGAGAAACAAATTTTAAGTAGGTTATATTAATTTACAAAGTAACCTATATTCATTAGGGTAATGTTGTCACCTAAAACAAATAAACTTTCAAATTTCAGTGGCTTAATATAATATTTGTTTCTTATTTATGTAACAGTAGAAGGTGGGTATTCTGGGTTGGTGAGTGGCTTTCCTCCAGGTGGTGATTCCAGTACCCAGGCTCTTTCCATCCTGTGACTCTGCCAGTCCTAGGTTGATCTTCTTCTGCATCCTGCCAGCAGAAGGAGAAAGAAAATGAGAAAAGGTACACTATTTCTTGAAAGTCTTAGTTGGTGAATGTGATTCGTCACTTACGTTCATAATCCATTAACAAGAACTAGTCATCTGGCTGCATCTAGACACAAAAAGGGTAAGGGAATGGGGTAGAAATTAGGCCTCCCTAACCACCCACATCTAAGAAATAATTAAGAAGAAAAGGAAAGCATGAATTTCACTGGAGTCATTTCATAACTCCATGATACCAGCATACACTAAAAGAACTATAAACAGACTATAATAGACTATAAATCCTCCAACTTTCCAAAAAATGCTAGTTTTTATAAAACCAATGTTGGAGAAGCTGCCAAAAAAATAGTCACTATTAATTACAATATATGATAGTGTAAAAAAGAAAACTGCAGTAAGTTTGGCAACGCTATTGCTAAGAATTTATTCCACAAATACATGTGAGTGAAGTATCCAAAAGTATGCCCTGAAGATGTTTATTGCAGCATTTTTTTAAAAAGTAAACACTAAAAACAATTTTAATGCCCAACCCTTTTGGGACTGGTTAAATTTGGAGAAGAAAGAAGAGAGAGAGACAGAGAGAGAAAGAAAGAGGATTAAAGAGTACCTGGTATATAGCAGACAATAAATGTTTCATAAAGTATTAAATATATCTAAATATTTTAGCAAGAATACACAGAACTCTCTTCATTTTAAACTTTTCTGTTTAATTTCTTACCAAGTACACATGATACTTTTTTTAGGCTGAAAGTTTAAAGGTGATCAAATACCATCTTAGTTATCATAAATGACACCAACTGATGATCCAGAAATATTATTTTGGGGACCTGCTGGATAATTTCTGAGAAGTCAAAAACTTTGAGTTCTTTAGGGATTGTGCTTAAAACACTAAAGCATCTTTCACTGTATTGACAGGATACCACCAGGGGCTGAGTTTACGTTAATCTAACTAAATGTATGAAGGAGTGAAGGATGTCATATTGATAGCTTTCTGAATTCTACAGGTGACTGATGGGGGAAGATTTTTTTCAGTTGGTGGCGTGATCTGCCTGGATGATGAAAAAGATTCTGCCTTAGATCAAGTGTCCCAAAAGCAGACCCTGAGATGAGGATTTGTGTGCAAGTGATTTATTCATGAAGGGCTTCCAGGGAAAACCTGGCAGGGAGAGGGGCAGAAGCTAGGCGGGAGTATGACATCCTGAGGAAGGTGGCTTCAGGCTGATCAGGCTGGAGGGCTGTGGTGTATAAGGAAAGCCTCAGAGTTGCACCTGCCCAAGACAAGAGAAGTGGGTTTTCATATATTCACATCTGTCAGTCATTGGTTAAGGAGGGACAGGGAGAGAAACCTCTGGACCTCCCTTGGTAAAGACAAAGGAAGCGAATAGATCACCCCCACCCCCACCAAAAGACCTGAAGGTACCAAAACTCACAAACACCTCTCTCCAAAGTACTCCAAAACAAGCATTAAAAAGGATCTAAGAGATCTAGGAGGAGTACCGACATTATCCACTACAAATTTAATCTTAAGAAAATAGAAATTAAGAGAGTCATGTTTTTATGAGAATTTGTATAAGATAAAAGTAGTATTTGAAATCAGTGGGGGAAAGGATAAATTATCAAATAGCCAAGAAAGAGTGGACCAATTTGGAAAGAAAATTTGTTACATTTCCTGACTCACACCATTTGCAAAAATAAATTTCAGATGCATTAAGGATTTAGATATTTAAAATAAATCCAAAACTATAGAAAATTCCATAGGAGAATATTTGTATAATTTTAGAGTAAGTAAACCTTTCTAAAGGTATTTTTCTTGATCCTATGAACACAAAATTTAAAAAGAAATTAAAACGATTACACAGCTGAAGGGACATAAGCAAAGTCAATTGGCAAATCATTGAATCACTCAGAAACCACAGGTACTAAAAGTGAAATGATTCAGAATGACACAATGCAAAACTTGCTGAAGCCTCTCCTCTGCAAGGTAGCTGGAGCAAAAGCCTTAACAACGTAATCTCCCATAGCGCCTGACACCTAACTTTTCTCCTAACTGTGGTATATAGTCGGAATCATAGAATAACAGATTGAGTGGAACCCCAAACATTATATAATCCAAGCACCTCATTTCAAGAGGAAGACAGTGAAGCCCAGAGAAGAAGTGATCACCACAGCCCATACCCGTGATACTAGGAGAACATGAGCTTGACACCACTGGGTTTTTGTTTCTGTTTTTGCTCATGAATTTTGCAGACATCAAGAAAGTCCAGGAACCACTCTTCTCCTTCTGCTCACTGGTTCAGAGGGGACACCAATCAAGACATATATTATGCTTTTGGATGATCTATTAGGTACAGTGTACACTGCTCAGGCAACAGGTGCACTAAAATCTCAGAAGTCACCACTAAAGAACTTATCCATGTAACCAAAAACCACCTGTACCCCAAAAACTATTGAAAAAAAAAGTAAATAAATAAAACTAACAAAATGGGGGAAAATATACATGCTTTTGGTCAAATATCATAAGGTGATTGGTCATGACAGGAATCAAAGTATAACTCATATGGGCTTCAGGCATTGAGTTAAATTCAAGAAAATGTGACGGTAACTTTATTCACATATTAGGTATCTGCACTTTCACCAACAGTATCTCACTGATAAAACAAGAGACTCACTTCATGAGCTATAATTACCCCTAAGACACACTTGGAATCCAAGGGACCAAAGTGAGTAGGAGAATGTCTCCTCGTAGGAGTTAGAATGAATCGAAACTCTCACATAGTCCTGTTTTCCAGATGCGAATTCGAGCCTGGGCTCCACCCCTAAGTGCTTTATTGATTAATTTGGCCATAGGCCTCCTTTCCATATGGACAAGAGTATGTACATTTCCTTTCTCATCCTACTTCATATCCTCTCTACAATTGTGGAATCACATGTTTCATAAAAAGTAGGTGAGAAGACATAACTTCACCAGGTCAGGATAAGCTGTATATCAGAGTGGTGGTTTAACAAGAAACCACGTCAGTGACAACCTCTGGTCTATTTTTGCCCCAACCGGCAGAGTGGAGGAGAAAGTAGCCAACCTGGTACCACTGGTACCTGCTCACCCAACCCAGACACTGGCATTTATTGAGGACTTACTAATTTCTTCTTCCCTCTCCATTCCTACCTCGATGTCACTGGCTTTTTCTTTTCCCTTCTTCTACGTATGTTTGCTGACCACCTACTCCATGCTAGGCACAATGAGGGACAATGGAAATCTAAAAGTGAATAGGACACCATCTGTGTCTCAAAGAGACTTCCAATTTTGAGCATTCTACAGAATCAAACACTCTCAGGCACAAGCCTCAGTCCTGAAAAAAATTACTAGCACCATTTACCTTTGTTGACATTATGGTATAATCCCAATGGTCTGCCACTGCTTAGAGTTAATGGCAAAATTCCCCTATGAGCTCTGACCTCTTTCAGATACAGTTAGCACAAGTGTCACTCACACAGCATTTAACACACAATATCAAAAAGGCAAAGATTTAAATGCTTCTTTCTGGGTGCAGCGCTCTGCAGTTCACCTTTTTCTGATTTTCTCATCCTCAGCATTCTAGCTCCCATTGCTTTCCTGTTCTCTGTCTACATTTACCTGAGACTGGACCAACTTGCTCCACTTTAATGAGACCTGTGGAATCTTTCTGTTCCTTCAAAGGAAGTCCAATTTTTGACCTTTCCCTCCAGGATTGTCTTAATAGAGCCCTTGCCATTTGATTGTAAATATCGTTATACTCTAGCTAGCTATGAGGCCTTCATCAATTCTGTTGAAAATACAGGAAGCTCTCCTCATTGGTGCCCAGAGTGAAGTCTTCCTTCTTATGCTATTCGTGCCACTCAGATTAACACCTAGTATAAACACCATTTTTCCTAGCTTTGTCATCAATATTTGCCTCTGTCTTTCCTCATAAATTGCCACCATTATCGTTGTTGTTATTGTGTATGCCCATTGGTCTTTGTTTGGATTCTTCCTCACAATTCCTCCCCCCGAATTAATAATGCATAAATACTTAATGGGCACCCCCAACAGCAGCAATGTGGCTAAGAGCTGAGCATTCACTCAATGGGCACTGTGCTAAATGTTTGATTTGCATTATCTCCCTCAATCTTCACAAGAATCGCCTATGGACAGCTTTTCTAAGCATTGTAGGTAATTGTCTTAGTTTGGGTTCCCCCAAAGCAGCCCCTGATACAAGGATTTGGGTGTATATAGTTTATTTAGGAAGTGGCCCCAGGAAATAGAGTGATAACGTAATGACCTCAGATAGGGAAGGTAGGAAAGCCATAAAGATACATTAATGGGTGAGAAACCATTGCAAATAACTGGGGTTCGATTCCTTCTGAGAAATTGTAGAATGCACCTTGGAATTATTCCACTGAGAAGCAAGGAATCTGGAATAGTTATTTACCAATTCCCATCCTTCACTGATAGATGATCACCCCTGGGAGATCTGACTCTTGGGAGAACTTCCAGAGGGCTGAGCAGTCTTCTGTGGCGAGAAAACACCTGCAGGCAGAAGCCAAAAGAAGCACCGCTATATACAGGAACTGTTTGCAGTCTGACTTCTCAGTGGGGCAAGGCAATACGGGCAGGTCGCTGATGGCATCTGCTATAGTAACATGGAAGAGAAATAAGGAGAGGAGAAAAAGATGGGAAGAAATAAAATGTAATCTCATCTTCACCAGGCTTACAAGAATATACATATAACCCAAAGAAATTTAAAATTCATCCACGGAAAAACTGTTCATTGAGTACCTACTGTGTTGCACACGCAGTTTCCCAAACTGAGAGTGTAGGATTGAGTAAAACATCATTGGCCTTATGAAGTTTACACTCCAGAACAATAAAGTGCTTAATAAATGGTGCCATTTATTCTCTCTGCCCTTCTTGCTTAATAGGTCTTTGATCTGGTTTATGGATAAGATAGAGGCCTGGACTTTGGACTTTGAACCCACTTTGCTTAGTTTTGTATTCAAAAGTGACATCTCAGATTTGAGGAAAACTTCCACCTAGTTTGTAACGGCGAGTAGAACACAGCCTGTCAAGTTGTTTCTTGCTGTCATTTACAGATTTCCAGGTACTTCATCACGGAGATTAAGTATGGAGTGATTTGGTACACACTACGTATTTGTGTCTGCCACTTCTTTTTTAGGCTTCTTACTGAAGTCTATGGTGCCTCTATTTTGCTTTTTCTCTAGTATTACCAGCATGTTCTTCTCGACCCATAAGTGCTAGACCAAGATTGTCAAATTGACTTCTGAGGGTGACAACCACTAATCCTGTCTTGTCACTCTTAGGTATTTTGGTTATCTGTCACACAGATTCTTAGCACCCAACAGACCTCATAGAAGGCACCCACTCCACCTCTTTCATATCTACCTGTGATCTGGCCACAGGAGGAGAGGGATTGGGTGGCACTGGAGGTGGGCAATGGCTTCAGCTTGACAGGCAGGCTTATAAGGGAGAAATGGTTTATATCCATGTACACTATCAACTGCTCTCTGACTGCTCTCTGGACCATTGCAGTAGCTTCCTACTGGCCTCCTTGTCTCCCCTCTGGGCTCCTTCAGAATACATCTGAAGTCCTCCCTGGATAGGGCCTACAAGATTTTATGTGAACAGGCCTCCACGGCCCCTCAATTTCTCTGATCTCATTTGGCACTACTGCCTCTACCTCTCATTTTGTTCTAGCCACTACCCCATCAAAACAACTACTTTACTGCCTCAGGGATTTTGCACTTTCTGGTCCTTCTATCTGGAATGGTCTTCCGCAGACATCTGCATGGTTCTCTCATTCTTTGCTTCATCCGGGTCTCTGCCCAAATATCATCTCGTCAGAGAGGTCTTCCTTGATCCTCCAGTAATATAGAGCACCTCCTTCCCACTCCAACACTCTGTAACCCCCATACTCTGTTCTGTGTTCCACTATAGCAATATTGCAACTTGTATTTTTTTCTTTGTTGTTGTTTGTCTGTCCCCGTTAGAATGTATGCACTAGAACTTCATCAATTTTGTTTAATTATATTACCAGCACCCAGAACAAGGCTTGCCATACAGTAGACCATCAGTACATATGTGTTAATGAATAAGAAAGCGGATTTAGTGAGTATACATGTGTTAAAAGAGACTGAGCTTAGAGATACTACAACTTGAATATTAAACATTTATATATATAAACTCATTCCACCATATAGATGCCACTCTCACTACTCTACTGCTATAGAATCTTGAAGCAATCCTGGCAAAGGCAATTGCTCAATAAACCTTTTGGGAAAAATTGACCAATCTTATTAGTCATTAGCAAAATACCAATTAAAACAATAATTAGATACCATTACTGACCAAGATTTTCCAATTATTACAGTTGCTGATGTTGGGAAGGCTGGCGTGAGAGTGAGGAAGGGACTGGGCACTGGATTACCCCACTGATCAGAGTGTGGACACATTCAACTTCTCTAACTAGTTAACATGCATGAAAAGCCTTAGATATGCAGTTTTTTGGTATGTTACATCTGAAGAACATTATTACTACAAGAAAATGCTCACAGTATTTTTTTATAAGCAAGAGAACAGGGTGACTATAGTATGTGGAGCATAAGCCCATTTTTCTTTAAGGACTTTAAGGAATCCTCCCCAATCCTGGAAGATCAGATCCTAAAATGTTTACAGTGCTTATCTCCAAGCAGCAGGATTCCAAATAATTTCAATGTTCTTCCTTTTACTTGCCTGCATTTTCTAAATGTCTTACAAGTAACTTGCATTAATATCTCATTTTATTATGTAAGAATTACGTGGGAACTTGAAAACATAAGAAAAAATAAATAAGAATAAAATCAGCTTTAATAGCGATAAGCACTAGTAATAATATAATAGTAATTTATTCTTATTAAAATTTTATTTTAATATCAGCTAATTTAATAACAAATGATAATTTGTTTGGATGCTAGGACACACCCAGCTTCCTCTGTTATTAATATGTGGCCTACACGATAAAACAGGCCATCGAATGCCCTCTATGATCTCAATAATTTGGGGTGGCAGGCCTCTGAACAGAACGCATCAGTATCATTCCAGAAGAGACAAACTTGATTTGGGTTCCCTTAGCTGGGGGTTTTCCCAAGTTAGCAACCTTGTAGGGAAATGCCTCCTTTGGACCCATGCTGGGGCAGCCCCACACTCCAGGAAAGTTTTTCCATCAGGTCTTACTCCCTTGGCACAGGCATTTATATATGTTATGGTCCTGGAGTCTCCTCTGCTTAAACTGTGTCCTTCAGACTGATGCCTCACAGCACAGGAAAAAAGTGCTCCCTTATTCCCATTTATTCCCAGATAAGTAAAGGTTCCACCCAGCTCCCTCCAAGTTGAAAATAGCCACCAGCGGGGAGGCTGAGAGAACTAGACTAGGTCCTGGGAGATAATCTTCCAACCAATCTTCTGATAATTAATAAATAATATTATTTAACATATATGGGGCTTTATAATTGAGAGTGTCTTCTCATGTATGAAAATATATCTGCATGTTATTTCGTTTTCACAATCCTTTGATGTAAATAAAGCCCAATTTAGGGTGGCAGAGAATAAGAGTCAAGGGACCTTAAAGATCATATAGTCGCCGGGTGCGGTGGCTCAAGCCTGTAATCCCAGCACTTTGGGAGGCCGAGACGGGCGGATCACGAGGTCAGGAGATCGAGACCATCCTGGCTAACA
>NW_016803192.1:2447469-2495791 GCF_001698545.2 Rhinopithecus bieti
AAAAAAAAAAAAAAAAAAAAAACAAAGATCATATAGTCAAAGCTATTTCAATAATTAAACTTATACTCAAAAATCTATATGCGAGACCGGGCGGGCTGGCTCATCCCTATAATCCCAGCACTTTGAGAGGCTGAGGTGAGAGGATCTCTTGAGATTAGGAGTTCAGGACCAGCCTGGACAATATAGTGAGATCCCATCTCTATACTTTTTTAAAGAAGAAAAAAAAGATCTGTATGTGGATGGGATGCCATGGAACCATTATTAATAACAAAAGGAAAGAAGAATATGTCACTTATTCAAATATAGATTTTTTTTGGTAGTTATACCCAAAACAGAAGAAAACATAGTTTGATTTTATTTGTGCCTAAGTGTGCAGTCATACATCTTTTACTTCTAATTCATATATTCTGATATTAATTACTAGTAAGATGCTGCTTTTTAACAAACTTAATGGAACCAGGTGTGGTGGCCCATGCCTATAATCCCAATACTTTTGGAGGTTGAGGGAGGAGGTCCCTTGAGGCCTGGCATTCAAGACCAACCTGGGCAACAAGTGAGAACTCATCTCTAAAAAAGAAAATTAGCTGGGCTTGGTGGCACACGCCTATAGTCCTAGGCACTCTGAAGGCTGAGGTGGGAGGATTGCTTGAGCTGGGAGTTGGAGGATATTGTGAGCCATGATAGCACCACTGCACTCCAGCTTGGGGTACAGAGCAAGACCCTGTCTCAAAACAACACAAAACAACAACAGCAACAACAAATTTAATGGCACAATAGTTTTAAGCTTCTGCTTTTCTTTTTTTCTCTCTCTCTCTCTTCAAAAGTAATTCATCTTTGTTGTTGAAAATTTGTAAAATACAGAAAAGTAAGAAGACGCATAAAAAAAAATCACACAATCCATTTTACTGTCAATGTTGGTGTATCTCGTTCCAGGTTTTTTTTTTTTTTTTTTTTTTCCATTTTAGATACATCAATTCTAACTCAAAATTTTCACAGCTAATGGTGACTCTCAGCTTCAGTTCATTTTGTGAAAGAAAATATTCTTCCACAGAATCTAGTAGAATTACAACTTTAAAGCTCACAATACTCACATCCAAAGAACAACAGATAATCTGTCTTTCTGTTGTAGATACTTCAGTCTCAGTTCGAATACCTTCTAACTCATTTGTTTATTGAATTTTTCAGTCAGTAAATACTTATTGAATGCCTACTGGAAGCTAGGTATTATCTGGTACTGAGAAGATAGAATTTTTAAAACTCAGATGAAAATCATTGAGCTAATGTTAAAATGGGAGATAGTAATAAACAAAATAAATAAGCAAAATATATATAGTATATTAGTTGTAAGTGCTAACCACAAAGCCAAGGCATATTTCAGAAACATCCTGAAGCTTGTACTCCAAAGGCAGCCATAACTGTATTTGTTTACACATTTTTACTTGTAAATTTGTGATTTTATTTCCTGTAAGTAGTTCTGTGCAATGGTTAATACTAAGTGTCAACTTGATTGGATTGAAGAATGCCTAGATAGCTGATAAAGTATTGTTTCTGGGTGTGTCTGTGAGGGTGTTGCCAGAGAAGATGAACATTTGAGTTGGTGGACTGCAAGAGGAAGACCCATCGTCAATGTGGGTCGGCACCATCCAATCAGCTACACAACCCAGCTAGAACAAAGCAGGCAGAAGAAGGGATAAGTTGACTTGCTGAGTCTTCTGGATTTCATTTTTCTCCCATACTGGATACTTCCTTACTTCGGACATCAGACTCCAGGTTCTTCGGCCTTTGGACTTTTGGACTTACACCAGTGGCCCGGGGATCTCAGGACTTTGGCCACAGACCGAAGGCTGCACTGTCGGCTTTCCTACTTTTAAGACTTTTGGACTGAGCCACTAATGGCATCCTACATCTTCAGTTTGCAGATGGCCTATCATAGGACTTCACCTTGTGGTTGTGTGAGTCACTTCTCCTTAATAAACTCCTTTCCATGTAAACATATATTCAGTTAGTTCTCTCCCTCTGAAGATCCTTGAGTAATACACTCTGCAATCCTTCCATACATGTAATTCCATTGAGCTTAGAGTATTTAGCAGTGAAGAATAAAAATTGATATTTGCTTTATTGGTTCATTTGGAATCTGAACACCCTTCCTTTGTTGTAGATTGAGAGTAGTGTTGTGCTTTCAGGTTTACTTTGTTCAGTAAAAATTATAGTTTTATCAATGAAGAAGAATAGTTTTTGAGCCAGAACAAGTCAGCAAGTTGAGTCTCAAACTGTCCTTTAATTCCAAAAANAGAATCTAGTAGAATTACAACTTTAAAGCTCACAATACTCACATCCAAAGAACAACAGATAATATGTCTTTCTGTTGTAGATACTTCAGTCTCAGTTCGAATACCTTCTAACTCATTTGTTTATTGAATTTTTCAGTCAGTAAATACTTATTGAATGCCTACTGGAAGCTAGGTATTATCTGGTACTGAGAAGATAGAATTTTAAAACTCAGATGAAAATCATTGAGCTAATGTTAAAATGGGAGATAGTAATAAACAAAATAAATAAGCAAAATATATATAGTATATTAGTTGTAAGTGCTAACCACAAAGCCAAGGCATATTTCAGAAACATCCTGAAGCTTGTACTCCAAAGGCAGCCATAACTGTATTTGTTTACACATTTTACTTGTAAATTTGTGATTTTATTTCCTGTAAGTAGTTCTGTGCAATGGTTAATACTAAGTGTCAACTTGATTGGATTGAAGAATGCCTAGATAGCTGATAAAGTATTGTTTCTGGGTGTGTCTGTGAGGGTGTTGCCAGAGAAGATGAACATTTGAGTTGGTGGACTGCAAGAGGAAGACCCATCGTCAATGTGGGTCGGCACCATCCAATCAGCTACACAACCCAGCTAGAACAAAGCAGGCAGAAGAAGGGATAAGTTGACTTGCTGAGTCTTCTGGATTTCATTTTCTCCCATACTGGATACTTCCTTACTTCGGACATCAGACTCCAGGTTCTTCGGCCTTTGGACTTTTGGACTTACACCAGTGGCCCGGGGATCTCAGGACTTTGGCCACAGACCGAAGGCTGCACTGTCGGCTTTCCTACTTTTAAGACTTTTGGACTGAGCCACTAATGGCATCCTACATCTTCAGTTTGCAGATGGCCTATCATAGGACTTCACCTTGTGGTTGTGTGAGTCACTTCTCCTTAATAAACTCCTTTCCATGTAAACATATATTCAGTTAGTTCTCTCCCTCTGAAGATCCTTGAGTAATACACTCTGCAATCCTTCCATACATGTAATTCCATTGAGCTTAGAGTATTTAGCAGTGAAGAATAAAATTGATATTTGCTTTATTGGTTCATTTGGAATCTGAACACCCTTCCTTTGTTGTAGATTGAGAGTAGTGTTGTGCTTTCAGGTTTACTTTGTTCAGTAAAATTATAGTTTTATCAATGAAGAAGAATAGTTTTTGAGCCAGAACAAGTCAGCAAGTTGAGTCTCAAACTGTCCTTTAATTCCAAAAAGGTCTTGATCTCTGGAATCTGCTCAATGTGAAACTTCAGCAATGTTCTACAATCTAGCTTTACGACTGTATTAAAATAAATTGCCAACTTCAAATTCTTCCATATATTTTGTAAAATGCAGACCTTGAAAGGCACAAGCTCCCCAAAAAGTCCATAAGCAGAATTATTTCTTCCATCATGTCATAGCATATATCTTTCTAAAGCATAGCATATATCTATGACAAAGTATATATCTTTGCTTTATACAAAAATAAAGTAGATTTACAAAGTTTGAATCAGAGACACTTTCGGTGAATGACACAATGAAAGAAAGATTCTCTATTTCTGTTGTCTTTTGGGTTTGAGTAAACTATTGAAACTCTGTCACAAGACAGTAAAAATTTACCACAAACACATTATGACCTGGTAACTGAGGAATGTTTCAAATTGATACTTCCCCAGGACATTTACTAATGTGAATGGCTACAAAATTAACACATGAATACCTTAGCTTTTCTGTACAAGCAATAATCAGTTACAAAATGCAATTAAAGGAAATGTTCTCATTACAATAGCACCAAATGAAACATCATAACTCTCAATAATCTATTTAAAATGTGCCCTGTAAACATCACACTACCTGACTTCAAACTATACTACAGGGCTACAGTAACCAAACAGCATGGTACTGGTACAAGAACAGACACATAGACCAATGGAACAGAATAGAGAACCCAGAAATAAAACTGCACACCTGCAACTATCTGATCTTCGACAAACCTGACAAATATAAGCAATGGGGAAAGGATTTCCTATTTAATAAATGGTGCTGGGAGAACTGGCTAGCTATATGCAGAAAATTGAAACTGGACCCCTTCCTTATACCATATACAAAAATAAACTCAAGATGGATTAAAGACTTAAATGTGAAACCCAAAACTATAAAAACCCTAGAAGAAAATCTAGCCAATACCATTCTGGACAGAGGTATGGGCAAAGATTTCTTGATGAAGACACTAAAAGCAATTGCAACAAAAGCAAAAATTGACAAATGGGATCTACTTAAACTAAAGAGCTTCTGCATAGCTAAAGAAACTAAACAAACAGACAACCTACAGTATAGGAGAAAATTTTTGCAAACTATGCATCTGACACAGGTCTAATATCCAACATCTAAAAGGAACTTAAACAAAATTACAAGAAAAAAAAAAAACAAACCCATTTAAAAGTGGGCAAAGGACAATGAACAGATACATCTCAAATGAAAACATCTGTGCAGCAAACAATCATATGGAAAAAAAAGTTCAACATCACTGATTATTAGAGAAATACAAATCAAAACCAAAATGAGATATCATCTTACACCTATGAGAATGGCTATAATTACATATTAAAATGTCAAAAAACAACTGATGCTGGCAAGGTTGTAGAGAAAAAGGAATGCTTTTACACTGACGGTGGGAGTATAAATTAGTTAAACCATTGTGGAAGACAGTGTGGCAATTCCTCAAAGACCTAAAGACAGAAATACCATTCAACCCAGCAATCCCATTACTGGGTATATACTCAGAGGAATATAAATTGTTCTATTATATAGACACATGCACACATATTTTTTTTTTTTTTGCAACACTGTTCACAGTAGCAAAGACATGGAATCAATCTAAATGCCCAATAATGAAATGTGGTACATATACACCATGGAATACTATGCAGTCATAAAAAAGAATGCGATCATGTCCTTTACAGGGACATGGATGGAGCTGGAGGCCATTATCCTTAGCAAACTAACACATAAACAGAAAACCAGATACCATATGTTCTCACTCATAAGTGGGAGCTAAATGATGAGAACACATGGACACATAGAGGGGAACAATGCACACTGGGGCCTACCAAAGGGTAGAGGGTGTGGGGAGGGAGAGAATCAGAAAAATAACTAATGGGTACTAGGCCTAATACTTGAGTGATTAATCTGTACAACAAACCTCCATGACACGTTTACCTAGGTAATAAACATGTACATCCTGCACATGTATCCCTGAACTCAAAATTTTTTAAAATTTAAAATTAAAAAAAGAAAATAAAATCTGCCCAATCTCTATGAACAAAATCTAAAAATCTATAGAGAGACACAACGGAAGACTTGAATAAATGAAAAGAGCAGCCTGTTTTTGGATAGTGTGGTAAACTATATTTTCCAAAATGGCCACAACAGTATTTCGTATCTCCCATAATCTTCTTTCAATGATGTCTTAAAACTCTTTTCATTGTGAAGTAAGGTCTTTGTTCTTTTGCCTTAAATCTGGGTGTATTTGTAACTATGCGAGAATTGACATTATGTGTTTTCAGAGGCAAGGTCACAAAAGGGAATGCAGCTTCTATCTGGTTCTCTTGGGACGCTTGTTCTTGAAACCCAGCCACCATGCTGTGAGGAAGTCCAGACAACCTGTGAAGAGGCCCCTTTCAATTTTACTGAAAGGCAAATTTCGGGATAATATTGATTTCTTAATGTTCTTACTCGATTTCTCTCTCTCTCTCTCCTCTCCTCCCCTCTCCAATCTATTCTACTTAATTGCAAATTTACACATATTTGTAATACAGAAACTCTGTCTTCTATAAAAATCAATGGGAAGTGTTAATTAGTTATCATTCATCTTCTATCATACTTGGCTCTTCTGCTTAGCATTTTTGTTTTGTTTCAGTTTGTTTTTTCTCCCCCTTCCAACTTGCTGACTCTCTATTTTGTTGATTCTTTCCATTTAAAAAAGGCCTGTATGTGAAGTCAGCTCACACATCCCTCACTCCAAATATTGCTGTTGCTGATTTCTGTACTTCTTTATAACCAAGATCTTGGCTTGCCCCAAAGACCAGAAGAAAAATAATCTACATAATATCTTATTATTTTTCTCACTTCTCTCTCAAACCAGAAAAAGAAATGAAGATAAAACAGATACCAATGTAACTCTTACCTGACATAACAACCCTTCAAAGAGTCAGCACAATTTAAAAGTTTAGAATAATTCTTTTCATGGACGCTCTTACAGGTTGTGCTTAAAATAAAAGAAACAGCCTAAAGATTAAGGTAGAAGAATGTTGTGAAGGAAGAGAGAAAAAGAAGGAGAAATAAGAAGAGGAGGAAGAGAAGGAAGGAAAATGGGGAAACAGGAAGAGGAGAACAAAGAGGCAAGAGGAAAACAAGAACTATTACTACTACTACTATATGGTCAGTGACATCTTTACTACCTTTACATTTTTTTTTTCCTTTTGGAGTAGATTAATCCATAATCCTTGCTGCACTGACTCATTTAGGTTATACCTGTTTTTCACTCTGGCTTCCCCCAGGTCCACCTGCATATTCAAACCAACCACTATCTAGACATGCATGCATTTCTAGACATGCTGGAAATCTCCTTTTGGATGTTTCAGGGGCATCTCGAGCTTAATATGTCTAAAAGAATATTGATCTTGCCACAGAACATGTTCTATGCATCTTACCAATTGCGCTTCATGGCATGAACATCCCATCCAGCTATTCACATGGGAAACTCAGGGGCCGTGCTTGGGTGCTTGTCTTCCCTACCCCTGCCTCTGTTTCAACTGGCCTGACATCAAGTCCTGTTAGCTCTGCCTCCAAAATGTAATTCCTGTTACTCCATTCCTCTCCAATACCTCCACTGGAAACACCCTCCTGTAAACTACCATCTTTTAAAATGTTGTCAGACATCAGCAAGAGTAACCTTTATAAATATAAAGCAGATTGATTTCTTCCCCCACTTAAATGGTCCCATTGCAGTTATAGAAAAATCCTAAGTCTAACATTATCAACAAGAGCCTACACACCAGGTCCTTCCCACCTCTCCAGCTGTGTACCATTCCTTCTGATTCATTCTGCCCCACCACTCTCCCATCCAGCTGTGCAAACACACCAAGCACCTTCCCAACGCAAGGCCTTTTCTCATGTTATTCCTTCCACATGGAGCACACTGAACTCCTTGGCTGCTGTCCTTCAGCTCATTTTTCATGTCTCAGCTGGAATATTATTACCTGAAAGAAGCCTTCACCAGCCTCAAACTCAATCAGTATCCTGTGCTGGACATTGTAGATCATCTCACTCACTCTCCATTCCACCCTCCTCCTATTTGGAGAGGATAGAATGCTACAAACTGCACTGCTGACTCTCTTGCAGCTAAGGGTCTGGATGCTAATGCAGTTCCACCTGGCAATTTCTACTAGCAAGCACTATCATGGAAACATGAGGTTTCTCTGTACTGTCCCAGTTTTCAAATTCCTGAGAATGAAGTTAGTGGCTGCAGAGGCATTAGTGGCAATCATGGCATATTGACTGGCTTACTAAATCATGAATCACAGACTTGGATATCCATTCTATTTTGTAGTGACCCAGGTGTTCAGAGACAGTTTCAATAGGAGAATTTAAGTGAGTGGTGGTGTGTTCTTGGCTCTGCAAAGTTCCATATGGGAGTTCCCCAGGAGGGTCAGTTCTGCAGTGTTCTGAGAAATACCCCTGAAGACCCAGGATTAAACTGCCTCTTCAGCCTTTCAAATGAGTTTTACAAACATCCAATTCCTTGAATTAATCTACATCCTGCTTAAAATACCTAGAATTTTTTTCTCGTTTCTGCACTGAAGCCTGACTGATATAGTCTGCCTGTTAAACTCTCTCCGAATTCTTATCATAATACGTAATTATATACTTATTTGTGGGGCTACTTGTTTCCAACTGGATCACTGCTATGTCCCCAGCACCTTTTTTATGTGTCTGACATAAAAAAGGAGAGTAATCAATATTTGGCAAACCAATGAGAGAATTTAGCACTCTCAACTATGTGGGTAATTCATTTGTCAACTGATCACGAAGATTAGATTCACACCTCAGTTACCTCTTATATCTTTAAACAATAACAAAATCTCAAAGTGTATAAAAACTATGCATATAGAGCTGTTTTTTACAGAGTGCCAGATATTTAGAACTGCTGCCTACAGTCCCAGTGAGAGAGAGGGTCTTGGAAAGCTGATGAAACAACTCCATGAATTAATTCTGTTTTCATTAAGTCTGGTCTGATCTAATGCCTACTCCATCAGGAGACTTCATTAGTCTAACTGGAAAAGGACAACCAATATGGCAACTTAAGTAGCTCTGGTTGTGCTACAGCTGGATAAAAAGGTTTTTCTAGGCCCATTGATTCTGAGTGTAAGGTTTTCAGGTTCTCAGATCGCAAGGAAATTTAGTGTGAACCAAAAAGTCTGCAACCTCAAGTGTGAGATTTGAAGGAAATAGGTGATCTGCTCCTAGAGTTCAAATTGCTTTCATTAACTCCGAATGTTTGACCAGAAAATGAATGCAAAGGATACCTAAGGGCAGATGAGTACTAGAATAGGTCCACCAAAAGCAATGTTCTCAAAGCACCAGTGCTTCAAGCTGGCAATGCAGCAAGGTGACTACGGAATGGGTTTTGAACTACACAGACCTGGATGCAAATATTGCCTCTTCAATCAATAAGCAAAAAAAAAAAAAAAAAAACCTTCAGCAAGTCTCTAACTTCACCAAGTTTTAGTTTCTTCATTTATGAAATAAAAATCCTAGTCACATCTATGACTAGTCACAGGGTTTGTTTCTGGGATTTAAGTAGAATCGCCTTTGTAAAATACCTAGCATGGAATTTAGAACCTATCCTATGTGTGTTTGACAAACAGTAACCACTATTGTTACTATTAAATGAGTACATTATTTGCCTGTCCCTCCATTATAGTATGGTGTCATCTGATCCATCGATTCTGAACCTGGGAAATGAGTCACTGGTCCAATTGTGATATTATATTAGTAATTGCTTCTGTTGAGATGAAAAGGTCTAAAAATGTAAGATATCATTTTTAAAAGATGGAAACAACCAGGAGTGGTGGCTCACACCTGTAATCCCAGCACTTTGGGAGGCCGAGACGGGTGGATCACCTGAGGTTGGGAGTTCGAGACCAGCCTGACCAACATGGAGAAACCCTATCTCTACTAAAAATACAAAATTAGTCGGGCTTGGTGGCACATGTCTGTAATTCCAGCTGCTTGGGAGGCTGAGGCAGGAAAATTGCTTGAACCCAGTAGGCAGAGGTTGCTGTGAGCCAAGATCATGCCATTGCACTTCAGCCTAGGCAACAAGAGTGAAATTCCATCTCAAAAAAAAAAAAAAGAAAGAAAGATGTGAAACAGCAGATAGTATTTTTTACTTTGTGGGATGCTTTTGCTACACTTTTTTTTTTTTTTTTTTTTTTTTTTTTTGAGTGGAGTCTCGCTCTGTCCGCCCGGGCTGGAGTGCAGTGGCCGGATCTGCAGCTCACTGCAAGCTCCGCCTCCGGGTCAGCGCCATTCTCCCTGCTCAGCCTCCTGATAGCTGGGACTATAGGCGTCCGCCATCCTCGGTCCCAGCTGTTTTTTTTTTTTTTTTTTTGTAATTGTTTTAGTAGAGAGCGGGGTTTCACTGTGTTAGCGAGAATGGCCTCGATCTGTGACCTCGTGATCCGGGCCCGACTCGGCCTCCCAAAGTGCTGGGATTACAGGCTGAGCCCCGCCGGCCGCTACACTTTTAAAGTGTAAGCTTGTTGCTTACACATTTTAAAGTCAAGTCCACTCCCCCATATTTCATATGGCTCTGCTAAAGTTGTCACCTTCCCTGGGATGACCGCCTAGCATATTTCAGCCACCTGGACCCAGTCATTTTTTCTAGAGGTCAGCATACATTCCAAATACTGACAATTTGAGACCTTTTCTGGAATTGATATGGATGTGAACAAAAGACAACTTTACTTTCTCAGGTATTACATGCTCTAGAGGCAATGTAAGCTTAGAGTGACCTTAGAGCACCATCTTTCCTATCCTAAAATAAATACATAGAGGAAAATAGGTAGGGGTGTGTGTGTGTGTGTGTGTGTGTGTGTGTGTGTGTGTGTGTGTGTGTATGAGAGAGAAACAGAGAGAGTGAGAGAAAAAAAGTCAGTGACATTGTATAAGTTTCCAGTATCTAGCTATTCTTAAATAAGATTCTGTCATCTTTAGACATTGCATTAATATGAGTCAATGAACTGAGTTTTTCTTTGTTTGGGTCTAGGCTCTATTGAGTTAAAGTAAGTGTATATCACTTCCACGCAAAACAATTGTAATTCATATAAACACTGTCTTAGTTTGGGATTTCCTCAGAAGCAAAGCCTGAGACAAGAATTCAAGTATGAATAGTTAACTTGAAAGGTAATTCCAGGAAATAACAGTTAGAAAGTGGAGAAGTAAATCAGAAAAGTGAATGGAATAAAGCCAATAAATGATTCAGGAAGCCAAAAATGGTGTATAATCGAGCTAGTTGTCACTGTGGGCACCTGCAGCTTAATAGCTCTAGGGAAACTGAGATCCAGTGTAGACTATAAGCCTCAGTGTAATCCCATCTGATGGACAGGGCAGCCAAGGTATTTATACATCAACTCCCTTCAGTCATTGGTTGTAGACTGATCTGAGTATACTAATTATCTGGTTTCAGCCTTTTTGTGAACATATACCAGGAGCTGGCTGTCAGAGTAAGCCCCTGGGCAAAGAGAGGCAAATGCTAGTAATTAGGATGGGCCTGTGGGCACTATAGTGGTAAGGCTCCAGGGGATATGAGGGAGGTGGGTACCAATAGTTTTGCTACAACTTTGTTTAGAAAATGTTAGCAAAAGAAATAGCACTCGAATATAAAATTTTCTTTTTAATTCTCAGCAAGGCAAGTTACTTCTATGTAGAAGGGTGCGCCCTTACAGACGGAACAATGGTGAGCACACACTTGGACAAGGGAGGGGAAGGGGTTCTTATCCCTAACGCACGCGGCCCCCCGCTGCTCTGTCGTTCCCCTATTGGCTAGGGTTAGACGGCAGAGGCTAAACTAAATCCGACTGGCTAATTCAAAGAGAATGACGGAGTGAGTGCTTTGGCAGGAGTCAGGGCAGAGCAGGTAGCAGGTAACAGGAATTAGTTAGGGTGGAGCAGGTGATGGGGCTGTATGGTGGAGCAGGTGATCAGAATGAGCCAGGGTGGAGTAGGTAATTGAAAAAGGTTGCTTTACGAGGAAGTTTTAAAGTAGACGGCAAAGAATTGAACATACTGACATATTAATTATTTGAAAAGACAGAACTCATATCTAACAAAAAAATCAAAAACAAGATTGGTAATAAAAGTAGCTTATGTTTATTGGAGGTCAGAAGGGATTTTGCTGTTTCTCACTTAATTCTCTAATACATTCCTACTAGGTCACTAACAGGAATTATTATTCCTATCTTACAAAACACAAAACTGGACTCAGAGGTGAAGTAAATTGTAGAAACACACACAGTGATTAGACAGCAGAGCCTAAAGACTGAGTTGTCTAAGTCACAACTGTGCAAGATTAGTTTAAATTTGGTTTCACAGCAACTCTAGAAGAATGAGCCTTCAACAATCCTTTTCCCCCCACTTGAACTTCATAATCTCTATACACCAGAAAAACTCACAAATGGAAACACGTATGATGTCTAAAAATACAACTTTTTTTCCTTTCTCTCTTTTCAAAATTTTCTGTTGTCAATATATTAACTTTATATTGAAGAATACATTTAAAATTATAAAAAAACAGGTAGGGCTAGTCTGAAAAGGGAAAGCTAAAAAGTCTGCATAATTGAAATCTATAAAATCTTCATAATATAGATTGAAGTTGAAACAGTCTTTCTGAGAAGTGACCCATGTTGGAAATGCCTGAATCTGGTTTTCTATTGGGTGAGTTTGTAGGGCAAATGTTCAAGAGAACACCTCTTCAATGGTTCACACCTTTGCCACATATCAAGATGAAAAATCTTCACAAAGGGGAGATTTATGAGCTTTAACGAGGTCAAAGGGTGCCACCCATGACTTTGGTTTTAAAGAATGAGCTTATGATCAAATATCTAGGTGGACAAAATGATAGCGATCACCTTCAAGAGGTTTCCAGACATCGGGGCAGCTGTCTGAGAAAGCTCATGGAATTCCCACTCTTGAGAAATGTCAGCATTGTCTTAGGATTGAGATCTCTCCTGAAGAAAATTAAACATGACTTCAGCAAAAAATATAGGGATAGTTTCCAAGTAAGTTATTAATTTTTGACCATTCAATTTGGTCATTTGAAAATGGTCTAAGGTATGGTGTGAGCCTAAAACCAATCATAATCATAATAATATCTGTCATGATACAATAATATTTTTGTGAATATCTTATGTAGTTCCATAAAAGAAGAAAACTAGAAATAATATTGACTCAGTACCCAGTATTTATCATACACCCTTAACTCAGCCCTTTAACAAATGTACATTGAGCTCCTGTCACACCCAAAAAGTATGGGGAAGTGCTAGGAAGTTGGTACTGAACTCAACAAACATAATCCACACCCTCCTGAAGTTACAGCCTAGTGGAGCAACAAACAGGAGAAAATAAATATGTTTTTGCAAATTGTGGCCAGTGCTATGACAGGTACTATGAAAACTTGTAACCGGAAAACTTAATTTTGATTTAGAAGCTAAGACTTGAAAGATTGATAGTAGTCAAGCCAAGAGTGGGCACAAATGACCTAGAGTTTTGGCTTCCTCTAGGGGGCACAGATGACTCAGAGCTCTCCTGACAGAAAACATCTATCTGGGCCAACAAGTGGAGAGATTCCTGTTGATGTGTACGTGTGCGAGAATGCAGCTGTGGGTAAATACTTTAGCTTTGGCTAAATACAGGTTGGTCCTGTAGCCAGTGTGGGGTTCTGAAGAGAACCTCAATTAGAGGTTAAATGAATCTTAATTTAAAACCTGGCTCTGCTATTCACTAGCTGTGTGGCCTTGGGGAAATGCATCATCTCTCAGTGCTCCAGTTTTCAGTTTGTCAGTGTGGGAAATTAATGGTGTCACAGATTAGGTTTTCTGGAAGCAGACTCTAAACTAAGCAAGACATTGATTAGGAATTGAGCTGTGATGGGAAGGGAAGCGAGCAATGAAAACCTAACAGTGCCAATAGCCAACCCTGGAGGGAGCTTGGGAGCAAACAGAACCCTACAGAGTCTGTCCATGTTGGGTCAGAATGACCTGACCTCTATATCTCTTCCTCAATTATGGGACATGGGCTTTCCCTAAAAAGGGTATGATTATGGGCCAGGCACCTCTCTGCTGCCAAGGCCAGCTCTGAAGGAGCTGAGAGCTGAAGAGAGGCTGTATGCTGACCACACCCCCTACAGCTGGGAAGCACTTTCTCTTCGAAGGGAGAACAAGGTAGCACCTTTACGTCTACCACCAATACTGAATTTCTGCAGAGCAAATAAATTAAGCCCTTGAAAACAGCTGGCACAATGGACATGTCTAATAGATATTAGTCAAATCATAATCATTATCACATACTTCTTTATTCCACATCATTCAGCAGGCTTCCGCCATCATCATTTTGAGCATTTTTATATTAAGCATCTACCCTCTGCATATCCTGCAACCTCAGAATGGAACTAAAACTTAAAGATATTCACTTCAAATGCTTTCTCCTCCATGATTTTTTTTCATATCCTACTCAGTACCTTAAGGGATCTTAATCATTCATTTGACAAGTATTTGTTGAGCCCACGGCCTCCTAAGGTTGGGAATGGTAAAAAGACCCAAGTTTATCAAGTTTTCCTTCTGGTACTGTCCGTTTTGCACTTCTACCCCACCTGAGACGCAGCACTGTGGCACCCAGCCTATGCCACCTTGAACCTCAGCTTATAGTTTGGTCTACTTGCTGTCCTTATCTCTTAATCCCACAAGTGATTCTGTGTTCCTAGAAAGCAGAGATAATACCTTTCTATTACAATTACAATCTTCCCTCCCCAAACCCAGCATGTAATGTATATTCAATAACATGAACTAAATTGAGCTAAGTTGAATTGAATGAAATAGAGGTTTATCCTGAGTCTAGTTCTGGTCCTCCTAATAATAATGAATAGCTTTAAATAGTTAATGAGAAACTCTTACAGTTGAACTGCTGAACTAATTCAATGTGCCATAATAGTTCTCACAGTTTATAATCCTTTGTACAAATAGAAAGAAAGGCTATCTATAAGGAAGATTTTGAAATTTGTTCCTTTAGCAATTGCTGTACAACCCAGTATGGCTTAGGAGTAAAGAATACTAGGCTATGAAATAAACCTACATCATTTTGAATTTTATCTTTGTTGCTGTGTGACTTTGGGTAAGTCACTTAACTTCTCTGTGGCTCAATTTTCTTATCTATAAATTGGAAACAATGTAGCACCTACCTTCTAGAATGTTACATGCATTCAAAGATATAATGCAAATAAAGTGTTCAGAACATAGTAAGAGTTTAATAAATGCCAATTACTATTATCATTATTATTATTCAGAAAGCCATGTACATAGATGGGTGAATTATCTCCCCATTCACCAGCAACTGAGTTCATATAAAAAACTAGGAGAGGCCTGTACAGTTTTTGTGTCAGATATTCTACTAGGTTTGTTTGTAGAAGTACATATATTTCCTAAAATATAAACAGACTTCCTTCATATTTTCACTCCATATTTCTGGTGTTTTAATGCTTTTTAAAAGAAAAAAAAACAGCATTCTTTCATTTCTGCCCAAGAAAAGTTTAAAAGCCAAGAACTTTTTTAAATTTACACTTTCATTGCTTTTATAAAATATACTGTGAAACATTATCATAAATAATTTAAATCAACTCCATGAATTTGTCAAAATAAATTAGCAACTATACATTCCTCAAATGACAATCTGGATTTTGAATTGATCTCTGGTGTTCGTGTTTGTGTGTGTGTGTGTATGAACAGATGACAGATCTTGGCTTTCTCTAAATTTACCAATGTCCAGTGAATTCAGGTATTTGATGACTTCACTTTTGTATTTTTAGTAAACATTTTGTTATTTGGCTATGAGGACAGCCCTTTTCTGAGTCATTTCTTCAAAAGCCTGAGCATCATGTTGCAGATCTCCTTTGTGGCATAAGAAAAATGCCTCATCTCATACAAATTGGCTGGTGGGTAGGGCTTGTTGCCAGGAGTCAGTCAAACCTAGATCATAATTTTATAGAGTACTGGTAAGTTTCTCTCTTTGGATCCAGTGGGCATCCTGGAACAGAGAATTACAAGTGAGTTTCTGAGGTGTAAGAACTATAGGTGCATTGAGATTATAAATCAGG
Organism: Rhinopithecus bieti; assembly: GCF_001698545.2. Classification (NCBI taxonomy): domain Eukaryota; kingdom Metazoa; phylum Chordata; class Mammalia; order Primates; family Cercopithecidae; genus Rhinopithecus; species Rhinopithecus bieti. The sequence goes on from NW_016803192.1 coordinate 2,463,191, forward strand.
TTGGAGAAAAGGCTTTTAAAGCAGAAACTGAAACAGGGTTAACGTCCATCAGCACTTGTGAGGTTCAGTGAAGAGAACCAGACAGAAAACACACAGAGGGGAGACCAGAGTAGGGAGAGTGCAGGTGAAGGCCTGAAAGGACTTTGAATAAGTTGGGGCTTTATCCTAAGGACCCAAGCTATTGAAAGCTTCTAAGCAAGAGAGAGACACAACCAAATTTGCATTTGATTTGCTTCCATCGAAAGTACACTAAGCATCTTTATCCAGAACCCTGGATAAGCACAACAGGTATGTCTCTAAGGTTGCTCGAAACATAATTGTCAGATTTACTTGTTTGAAACGGCAAAATGTCCTTCCTCTGAAGGGAAAAAATATACTTCAATTTTTGCTACTTTATGATATGTTTAAGGCAACTGTCCCATATCATAAGGGGAATAACTCTGAGTGTAATTCCTAATATATAAAACAAAGTGTCTATACTTTTCTGGAAAGAGATCTTTTAATAATAGATTCCAAAACATTTTTTATCCCCACCACACCTTAAGATGGAAAAAAAAAAAAAAAAAAAAAAATGGCCGGGTGTGGTGGCTCACGCCTGTAATCCCATCATTTTGGGAGGCTGAGACAGGCAGGTGGATCACCTGAGGTCAGGAGTTCGAGACCAGCCTGGCCAACATGGTGAAACACCCTCTACTAAAAGTACAAAAATTAGCCTGGCATGGTGGCATAGGCCTGTAATCCCAGCTACTCAGGAGACTGAGGCGGGAGAACTGCTTGAACTCAGGAGGCAGAGGCTGCAGTGAGCTGAGATCATGCTACTGCACTCCAGCCTGGGCAACAGAGTGAGACTCAGTCTAAAAAAAAAAAAAAAAGATAGAAAATAATGAAAGACATAGCAACTCACAAATTCTGTAATGAGGCTAGGCATGGTGGTTCACACCTGCAAGCTCTTTGGGAGGCCGAGGCAGGAAGACCTCTTGAGGCCAGGAGTTAAAGACCAGACTGAGCAACATAATGAGACTCCATCTCTACAAAAAATTCAAAAATTAGCTGGGCATGGGGGTGCATGCATGAATTTCTAGCTACTCAGGAGGCTGAGGTAGGAGGATTTCTTGAGCCCAGACTCTCTAGGCTGCAGTGAGCCATTATTGCGCTCCAGCCTGGGCAACACAGCAAGCCTTATCTCAAAAAAAAAAAAAAGAAAGTTCTATAGCTGGCTTAGGTATATATGAGAACTAATTCTTAAACTTCGAGAAATATACAAAACCTTAGAAATTATTCACATCAACAGTTCTCAAACTTTTTGGTCTCAGGAGTTCTGACACTCTTAAAAATCATTAATGACCCCAAAGAGTTTTTGGAGTGTGAGTTACATCTGTTAGTATGGACCGTATTAGAAATTAAGAGCAACACAATTTTAAAACACAGTAATTCACAAGCACATAGTCCATCAGCCACCAGATCCATGACATCATCACACCTTGTGTAGCCTCTCAAAAATCCCACCGCACACTCCTAAGAGAATGAGAGTGAAAGGTAATAACATCTGGCACTGTTATGGAAATAGTTTTGCCCTCATGGACACCCTGAGATCTTAGGGAACCCTGTGGATTCTCACACCAGGCTTTGAGAACCATTAATCTACTCCAACTAGAACATTAGGCCAAAAACACATTCTAGATCATGGAGTTGCTAAGATGAGTGCCAGCATTTCTGGTTTTTGATGTCCTCTCATTGACATGTGTCTATCTGAACAAGGCCACTTCCTCAGTAGTAATTCCAATCTGTATTAGGGTAAAGCTAGTAAGTAGCAATGAATTAACTTCAAAACTTTCCTGGCTTATTTCTCAATTACATAAATGTCCCCTATAGATATTATTGGTCAGCGGCATCTCTTAGGGTGACCAGCAAATCCCCCTTTCTCCTGGATTGTCCCAGTTTTGAAACTGAAAGTCCTACATTCCAGAAACTCCCTCAGTCCAGGGCAAACCAGGACAGCTGGTCACCTTAACCATCTCATAGACCTTTGGGGCCTTTGGCAGAAGAGGAAAGAATGCAGAAGTCACACTCCCTTCTTAAAAACTTCAACCCATAAGTGATACCCATCCCTTCCACTCACATTTCATGGAGGAGAGTAGTTACAGGGGTATAAGGGAACCCAGGATGGGAAATGTAGTTGAGCAGCTGGGGTCTTTGCAAAGGAGAATGTACATATTGGTTAGACCATTAGACACCTTTGCCAAAAAATAAAAAAACACCTAACTTTACTCCGTAACACTGCTGAGAGTAAGGTAAGGCGGGCATCACAAAAGCTACCCATTATTCTGAGGATTATAAAGATTTTAAAAACTTCAACCCAAGAAAACATAAATGCCCTATACAAATGGTAGTGTTGATATCATTTCCAACTTAATCTCTGCCTAGAGGCCTTAGTTGAAAACAATCATCATTCATTGATAAAAGAGCACATTAATTTTTACAATAGCTGTTTCTTAAAAATAATGGCCAAGAACATAATATTTTAAATGCATTAAGAAACTCCCGGGGCCGGGCGCGGTGGCTCAAGCCTGTAATCCCAGCACTTTGGGAGGCCGAGGCGGGCGGATCACGAGGTCAGGAGATCAAGACCATCCTGGCTAACACGGTGAAACCCCGTCTCTACTAAAAAATACAAAAAACTATCTGGGCGAGGTGGCGGGCGCCTGTAGTCCCAGCTACTCGGGAGGCTGAGGCAGGAGAATGGCGTGAACCCGGGAGGCGGAGCTTGCAGTGAGCTGAGATCCGGCCACTGCACTCCAGCCTGGGTGGCAGAGCAAGACTCCGTCTCAAAAAAAAAAAAAGAAACTCCCGTAGTGTTTCCTAATACCAAATAATCTATTTGAAAAACAAGAAAATAAATATTTTTCTCATTTGAAGGGTGTGTGTGGGAGGGGGCGGGGGCGTAGTCTTAAAGTGATATGACTCTTGCGTTTTCCACCTATTTTCAAAACTGGCCTCTAACTTTTACTTTCATTGCTTTTAATTTTAAATGTCAGTTATTCACGGTCTTCCAACAAAGTGGTGGCAGAGTTGAGTCTTCCACCCTTGCCAGATGCCTTCCCACTAAGTTTAAATCTAAACACGAATTGTAAAAATGATCCATAAATTCAGAAATAATTGAACAAACATAATTTTACTGTTTGCAAAGGAAGTTATCTTGAAGAAATCACACTAGGTAGAACTTACCTTTTAACAGCCAAAAGAAATGTTTAATTGCACAATTTAAAATTAACAGAAAGAAAAATACATAAATGAAATGAAACTGAATGGGAAGTGATTTTCTCTCTTTTGGGTCTTGCATTTCACAAATTAAAGATGTTCTTGTTACAAAAGAGAGGGAAAAAATCTGATTGAAATGTGCAAATCACTACACACACAGAAGCCACTGTTACTGGGAGATGTGACAGCACTAAAAAAAGTAAAAATTAGAAATTGCTCCAAATGAGCAGGGAAAATATATGAGTATAAATTCACATTCTATTTTTACAAAATTTCCAGATTATAAGTAAATACATAAATACATCTCAGATCATATAATCCAAGTTTCAATCTTGTGTTACTCCTATTTTCTGCCACCTTTGGAATTGAAAAATAACAATTTTCAATATTAGCTTTAATTTAAACAATTAAAAAATTAATTAACAAATAACAAATTAAATAATTCTTTAGCGGGTACCTGGCAAGATGGCCGAATAGGAACAGCTCCAGTCTGCAGCTCCTGGTGAGATCAATGCAGAAGGCGGGTGATTTCTGCATCTCCAGCTGAGGTACCTGGCTCATCTTACCGGGACTGGTTAGACAGTGGGTCCAGCCCACGGAGGGCGAGCCAAAGCAGAGTGGAGTGTTGCCTCACCCAGGAAGCACAGGGGTCAAGGAACTTCCTCCACTAGCCAAGGGAAGCAGTGACAGACTGCCACGAGGAATGGTGCACTCTGGCCCAGATACTACGCTTTTTCCACAGTCTTCGCAACCCACAGACAAGGAGATCCCCTCTGGTGTCTATGCCACCAGGGACCTAGGTTTCAAGCATAAAACTGGGCGGCCATTTGGGCAGACACTGAGCTAGCTGCAGGAGTTTTTTTCATACCCCAGTGGTGCCTGGAACGCCAGCAAGACAGAAGCATTCACTTCCCTGGAAGGGGGGCTAAAGCCAGGGAGCCAAGTGGTCTAGCTCAGTGGATCCCACCCCTACAGAGCCCAGCAAGCTAAGATCCACTGGCTTGAAATTCTCACTGCCAACACAGCAGTCTGAAGTTGACCTGGGACACTCGAGCTTGGTGTGCGGAAGGGGCATCCACCATTACTGAGGCTTGAGTAGGCAGTTTTCCCCTCACAGTGTAATCAAAGCCACCAGGAAGTTTGAATGGGGCAGAGCCCACTGCAGCTCAGCAAAGCCACTGTAGCCAGACTGCCTCTCTAGATTCCTCCTCTTTGGGCAGGGCATCTCTGAAAGAAAGACAGCAGCCCCAGTCAGGGGCTTATAGATAAAATGTTCATCTCCCTGGGACAGAGCACCTGGGGGAAGGGGTGCCTATGAGGACAGCTTAAGCAGACTTAAACGTTCCTGCCTGCCAGCTCTGCAAAGAGCAGCAGATCTCCCAGCACAGTGCTCGAGCTCTGGTAAGGGACAGACTGCCTCCTCAAGTGGGTCCCTGACCCCCGTGCCTCCTGATTGGGAGACACCTCCCAGCAGGGGTTGACAGACACCTCATGCAGGAGAGCTCTGGCTGGCATCTGGTGGGTGTCCCTCTAGGACCAAGCTTCCAGAGGAAGAATCAGGCAGTAATCTTTGCTGTTCTGCAGCCTCTACTGGTGATACCCAGGCAAACAGGGTTTGGAATGGACCTCCAGCAAACTCCAGCAGATCTGCAGCAGGGGAACCTGAATGTTAGAAGGAAAACTAACAAACAGAAAGGAATAGCATCAACATCAACAAAAAGGACATCCACACAGAAACCCCATCTGAAGGTCACCAACATCAAAGACCAAAGGTAGATAAATCCATGCAGATGAGGAAAACCAGTGCAAAAGGCTGAAAATTCCAAAAACCAGAATGCTTCTTCTCCTCCAAAGGATCACAACTCCTCGTCAGCAAGGGGACAAAACTGGATGGAGAACGAGTTTAACAAATTGACACAGGTAGGCTTCAGAAGGTGGGTAATAACAAACTCCTCCAAGCTAAAGGAGCATGTTCTAGCCCAATGCAAGAAAGCTAAGAATCTTGAAAAAACAGTTAGAGGAATTGCTAACTAGAATAACCAGTTTGGAGAAGAACATAAATGATCTTACGGAACTGAAAAACAAAGCATGAGAACTTTGTGAAGCATACACAAGTATCAATAGCTGAATTGATCAAGAAAGGATATCAGAGATTGAAGATCCACTTAATGAAATAAAGCCTGAAGACAAGTTTAGAGGAAAAAAATGAAAAGGAATAAACAAAGCTTCCAAGAAATATGGGACTATGTGAAAACACCAAACCTACGTTTGATTGGTGTACCTGAAAGTGACGGGGAGAATGGAACCAAGTTGAAAACACTCTTCAGGATATTATCCAGGAGAACTTCCCCAACCTAGCAAGACAGGCCAACATTCAAATTCAGGAAATACAGAGAACACCACAAAGATCCTCCTCAAGAAGAACAACCCCAAGATATAATCGTCAAATTCACCAAGGTTGAAATAAAGGAAAAAACGTTAAAAGCAGCCAGAGAGAAAGGTTGGGTTACCCACAAAGGGAAGCCCATCAGACTAACAGCAGATCTGTCTGCAGAAACCCTACAAGCCAAAAGAGAGTGGGGGCCAATGTTCAACATTATTAGAGAAAATTTTCAACCCAGAATTTCATATTCAGCTGAACTAAGCTTCAGAAGTGAAGGAGAAATAAAATCCTTTACAGACAAGCAAATGCTAAAAGATTTTGTCACCACCAGGCCTGCCTTACAAGAGCTCCTGAAAAAAGCACTAAATGCAGAAAGGAAAAACCAGTACCAGCCACTGCAAAAACTTACAAAATAGTAAAGACCATTAACACTATAAAGAAACTGAATCTTTGGGAAGCCGAGGCGGGCAGATCACAAGGTCAGGAGATCAAGACCATCCTGGCTAACACAGTGAAACCCATCTCTACTAAAAATACAAAAACAAAATTAACTGGGTGTGGTGGTGGGCGCCTGTAGTCCCAGCTACTCAGGAGGTTGAGGCGGGAGAATGGCGTGAACCCAGGAGGCAGAGCATGCAGTGAGTCCAGATCACACCACTGCACTCCAACCTGGACAAAAGAGCAAGAGTCCATCTCAAAAAAAAAAAAAAAAAAAAAGAAAAAAACGGCCTCCCCTATGGGGCAAAAAAACAAGATACCTCAAAGACAGGATAAAATTCACACATAACAATATTAAACTTAAAAATAAATGGGCTAAATGCCCAAATTAAAAGACACAGACTGGCAAATTCGATAAAGAGTCAAGACCCATCAGTGTGCAATATTCAGGAGAACCATCTCACATGCAGAGACACACATAGGCTCAAAATAAAGGGATGGAGGAATATTTACCAAGCAAATGGAAAGCAAAAAAAAAAGCAGGGGTTGCAATCCTAGTTTCTGATAAAAACAGACTTTAAACCAACAAAGATCAAAAAAGACAAAGAAAGGCATTACATAATGATGAAGGGATTAATGCAACAAAAATATATATGCGCCCAATACAGGAGCACCCAGATTCATAAAGCAAGTTCTAGAGACCTACAAAGAGACTTAGACTCCCACACAATAATAGTGGGAGACCTTAACACCCTACTATCAATATTAGACAGATCAACAAGACAGAAAATTAACAAGAATACTCAAGACTTGAACTCAGCTCTGGATCAGGCAGACTTAACAGACATCCACAGAACTCTCCACCCCAAATCAACAGAATATACATTCTTCTCAGCACCACATCGCACTTATTCTAAAATTAACCACACAATTGGAAGTGAAACACTCCTCAGCAAAGGCAAAATAATGGAAACCATAACAAATAGTCTCTCAGACCACAGTGCAATCAAATTAGAACTCAGGATTAAGAAATTCACTCAAAACCACACAACTACATGGAAACTGAACAACCTGCTCCTGAATNCCAACAAAGATCAAAAAAGACAAAGAAAGGCATTACATAATGATGAAGGGATTAATGCAACAAAAATATATATGCGCCCAATACAGGAGCACCCAGATTCATAAAGCAAGTTCTTAGAGACCTACAAAGAGACTTAGACTCCCACACAATAATAGTGGGAGACCTTAACACCCTACTATCAATATTAGACAGATCAACAAGACAGAAAATTAACAAGAATACTCAAGACTTGAACTCAGCTCTGGATCAGGCAGACTTAACAGACATCCACAGAACTCTCCACCCCAAATCAACAGAATATACATTCTTCTCAGCACCACATCGCACTTATTCTAAAATTAACCACACAATTGGAAGTGAAACACTCCTCAGCAAAGGCAAAATAATGGAAACCATAACAAATAGTCTCTCAGACCACAGTGCAATCAAATTAGAACTCAGGATTAAGAAATTCACTCAAAACCACACAACTACATGGAAACTGAACAACCTGCTCCTGAATGATTACTAAGTAAATAACAAAATTAAGGCAGATATGAAGAGGTTCTTTGAAATCAATGAGACCAAAGATACAACGTACCAGAATCTCTGGGACACAGCTAAAGCAGTATTTACAGGGAAATTTATAGCACTAAATGCCCACAGAAGAAAGCAAGAAAGTTCTAAAATCAACACCCTAACATCACAATTATAAGAACTAAAAAAGCAAGAGCAAACAAATTTAAAAGTTAGCAGAAGACAAGAAATAACTAAGATCAGAGCAGAACTGAAGGAGACAGAGACACAAAAAAAAATCCTTTAAAAAAATCAATGAACCCAGGAGCTGGTTTTTTTGAAAAGATCAATAAAATAGACTGCTAGCAAGACTATTAAAGAAGAAAAGAGGGAAGAATCAAATAGACACAATAAAAAATGATAAAGGGGATATCACCACTGATCCCACAGAAATAAAAACAACCATCAGAGAATACTATAAACACCTCTACACAAATAAACTAGAAAAGCTAGAAGAAATGGATAAACTCATAGACACATACACTCTCTCAAGACTGAACCAGGAAGAAGTCAAATCCCCAAATAGACCAATAATGAGTTCTGAAATTGAGGCAGTAATTAATAGCCTACTAACCAATAAAAGCCCAGGACCAGACGGATTCACAGCTGAATTCTACCAGAGATAAAAAAGGAGCTGGTACCATTCCTTCTGAAACTATTCCAAACAATACAAAAAGAGAGACTCCTCCCTAATTCATTATATGAGGCCAGCATCATCCTGGTACCAAAACCTGGCAAAGACACAACAAAAAAGGAAAATTTCAGGCCAATATCCCTGATGAACATTGATGCAAAAATCCTCAATAAAACTGTGGCAAACCAAATCCAGCAGCACATCAAAAAGTTTATCTACCACAAGCAAGTTGGCTTCATCCCTGGGATGCAAGGTTGGCTCAACATGTGCAAATCAATAAATGCAATCCATCACATAAACAGAACCGATGACAAAAACCACGTGATTGTCTCAATAGATGCAGAAAAGGCCTTCGATAAAATTCAACATGCTTTCATGCTAAAAACTCTCAATAAACTAGGTATTGATGGAACGTATCTTAAAATAATAAGAGCTACTTATGACAGACCCACAGCCAGTATCATACTGAATGAGCAAAAGCTGGAAGCATTTCCGTTGAAAACCAGCACAAGACAAGGATGCCCTCTCTCACCACTCCTGTTCAACATAATATTAGAAGTTCTGACCAGGGCAATCAGGCAAGAGAAAGAAATAAAGGGTATTCAAATAGGAAGACAGGAAGTCAAATTGTCTCTGTTTGCAGATGACGTGATGGTATATTTAGAAAACCTCATCGTCTCAGCCCAAAATCTCCTTAAGCAGATAAGCAACTTCAGCAAAGTCTCAGGATACAAAATCAACGTGCAAAAATAATAAACATTAGTATACACCAATAACAAACAAACAGAGAGCCAAATCTTGAGTGAACTCCCATTCATAATTTCTATGAAGAGAATAAAATACCTAGGAATACAACTTACAAGGGATATGAAGGACCTCTTCAGGAAAACTACAAAACACCACTCAAGGAAATAAGAGAGGACACAAACAAATGGAAAAACATTTCATGCTCATGGATAGGAAGAATCAATATCATGAAAATGGCCATACTGCCCAAAGTAATTTATAGATTCAGTGCTATCCCCATCAAGCTACCATTGACTTTCTTCACAGAATTAGAAAAAAACTACTTTGAATTTCATATGGAAACAAAAAAGAGCCTGTATAGCCAAGACAATCTTAAGCAAAAAGAACAAAGCTGGAGGCCTCACACTACCTGACTTCAAACTATTCTACAAGTCTACAGTAACCAAAAGAGCATGGTACTGGTACCAAAACAGATATATAGACCAATGGAACAGAACAGAGGCCTCAGAAATAACACCACACATCTACAACCATCTGATCTTTGACAAACCTGACAAACACAAGCAATGGGGAAAGGATTCTCTATTTAATAAATGATGTTGGGAAAACTGGCTAGCCATATGCAGAAAACTGAAACTAGACCCCTTCCTTACACCTTATACAAAAATTAACTCAAGATAGATTAAAGACTTAAACGTAAGATCTAAAACCGTAAAAACCCTAGAAAGAAACCTAGGCAATACCATTCAGGACATAGGCATGCGTAAAGACTTCATGACCAAAACACCAAGAGCAATGACAGCAGAAGCCAAATTGACAAATGGGATCTAATTACACTAAAGGGCTTCCACACAGCAAAAGAAACTATCATCAGAGTGAACAGGCAACCTACAGAATGGGAGAAAATTTTTGCAATCCATCCATCTGACAAAGGACTAACATCCAGAATCTACAAAGAACTTAAACAAACTTACAAGAAAAAATAAAAATAAAAAAACCATCAAAAAGTGGGTGAAGGATATGAACAGACTCTTCTCAAAAGAAGACATTTACATAGCCAACAAACATATGAAAAAAGAAGCTCATCATCATTGGTCACTAAAGAAATGCAAATCAAAGCCACAATGAGATACCATCTCATGCCAGTTAAAATGGTGATCATTAAAAAGTCAGGAAGCAACAGATGCTGGAGAGGATGTGGAGAAATAGGAACGCTTTTACACTGTTGGTGGAAGTGTAAATTAGTTCAACCATTGTGGAAGACAGTGTGGTAATTCCTCAAGGATCTAGAACCAGAAATATCATTTGACCCAGCAATCCCATTACTGGGTATATACCCAAAGGATTATAAATCATTCTATTATAAAGACACTTGCACACATATGTTTATTGCAGCACTGTTCACAATAGCAAAGACTTGGAACCAACCCAAATGCCCATCAATGATAAAGAAAATGTGGCACGTATACACCATGGAATACTATGCAGCCATAAAATGGATGAGTTTTCATGTCCTTTGCAGGAACATGGATGAAGTTGGAAACCATCATTCTCAGCAAACTAACACAGGAACTAAAAACCAAACACCACAAGTTCTCACTCATAAGTGGGAGTTGAACAATGAGAACATGTGGACACAGGGAGGGGAACATCACACACTGGGGCCTGTCAGGGGGTGGAGGGCTAGGGGAGGGATAGCATTAGGAGAAATACCTAACATAGATGATGGGTTGATGGGTTCAGCAAACCACTATGGCACATGTATACCTATGTAACAAACCTGCACATTCTGCACATGTATCCCAGAACTTAAAATGTAATTAAAAAGGGACCAGGTACAGTGGTTCACATCTGTAATCCCAGCACTTTGGAAAGCCGAGACTGGTGAATCACAAAGTCAGGAGTTTGAGACCAGCCTGACCAGCATGGTGAAACCCCGTCTCTATTAAAAATACAGAAATTTAGCCACGCATGGTGGCGCATGCCTGTAGTCCCAGCTACTCAGGAGGCTGAGGCAGAATTGCTTGAACCCAACAGGTGGAGCTTGCAACGAGCAGAGATGGTGCCACCGCACTCCAGCCTGGGCAACAGAACAAGACTCCATCTCAGAAAACAACAACAATAATAATAATTTTAAAAGATACATTTACCATATAAAAAATAAAATATAATAAATAAATAATTGTTTAAATTAATTTTCTAACAATTCTCTAGATTAAAGCAAACAATATAATAATTTGCTTTAATTATTAAATACAATAATTGCTTTTCCTCATATTTTCTTTCCCTGAGTAAATTATAATTTACCTCCCAAACAAAAGCGAGCTTTATAAGGAAGTGAATATTGTAAAAGTATGTTAATTGAAAACTAGGTGAATACAGGATTGTGCCCTTTCTTTTAACTTACTGGAGCTGCCAAATGTAGTATTTTGCTGAAAGTAAGTATAAACAATAAGATTTGAAGGCTTCATCTGAGGCACAACTGGGGACATATGATTTTATTTTATTTTATTTATTTTTTTTTATTTTATTTATTTTTGAGACAGGGTCTTGCTCTGTCGCCCAGGCTGGAGTGCAGTGGCCGGATCTCAGTTCACTGAAAACTCCACCTCCCAGGTTTACGTCATTCTCCTGCCTCAGCCTCCCGAGTAGCTGGGACTACAGGCACCCGCCACCTCGCCCGGCTAGTTTTTTGTATTTTTTAGTAGAGACGGGGTTTCACCATGTTAACCAGGATGGTCTCGATCTCCTGACCTCGTGATCTGCCTGTCTCGGCCTCCCAAAGTGCTGGGATTACAGGCATGAGCCACTGTGCCCGGTGATGATTTTATTTTTACTAAAAATATATATTCCAGATAATGTCAGTATTAATATCCTATAATAAATATATAAAGTGTACTTTGTATTTACATTGTATTTTCTCTAAGAATCAGTAGTTTGAAGTACAATATTTAGTATTATAAACACTTAAGTTGTACATCCTTCTTACATTGCTGTATACAATTCTAGGTTGCGTTTTGCTTTTCATAGTACATCTTGTCTGAAGGAATTAGTTGCTTAAAAGGACTTTTAAAATTCTCCTTTGGTTCTTGGTTGAAGCTCTTTATTTGAAATATAACTTGCCCAAAGCATGTAAATAGAAACAGTGGCAGTTTCTTTCCACGCGACTTGCCAAAGGGGTGTTAAGAAATTTCTCTGTTTTTTCTATATGTGTGATTTGAAAAGAAGTGCTAAATTGCTAAAGGAAATTAAAATAGAGGGAAAAAGTGGAATTCTACACATTGCCATCTTTGAGCAATTTCCCAGCCCTACATACTCTGTTAAGCTGAGATCCAAATGCTGATAAAGGAAAGACTTATTGGGAAAAGGGAGGAGATAAAAATTAAACAAAAACTATTGAGTTTGGTGTCCAGCTGAAACAGAAATGTTTTCCATATACTAAAGAGAGCACCTTGAAAGGAGTAAAACAAAAGGGTAGAATAACTAGTTTTGTTTGAAGGGCTTTTGTTTGGGAGGGATGGCTTTGTTGTTGTTTTTCTTTTCTTTTTATCTTATATATTTTTTATATTATGTGTAACATTTATATTGTATTTTATTCTTATATTATGTTCTTACATCATTAAATAGTCATAATACTTTACCACTATGCAATATTCATGTAACAAAACTGCACTTGTACCCCCTAAATTTATACAAATAAAACAATAAATTAAATCAAAGTCATAATACAATAACAGGCTATTCAAAAAGAATAGGAAAACAAAACAAAACCCTGTCTACAGGCCCAGGTCTCAAACAACAACCACTATTACCATTTTGGTGTATTTCCTTCCAGTCTCAAAACACTTCTAAGAGACGGCTTCTTTTAAAAACAAAAACGGCTTCCTAAGGCACTTTGACGGTTCTGAGAAGTGGATATAGGTTTTGGTCTCGAAGAGCAATTGGTATTCATTTATTTTGTTTTTCAAAATCCAGGAGAGGATCATCGCTTTGATATTCCATCAGAGCACCAGGTAAAAGAAGAAAACATTAGACTGCTCAATTAAAGCCTGATAGACCTTTGTCAGCATTTAAAAGCCCTGCAGGCAGTCCCAGTCTTCTAAAATGGAGATTGACCATCTCCAATCATGAATCTGGTTTCCTTCTTCCTAATCCTCCCCAAAGATTGTCATCCAAAATCACATATTTATTTCACTCATCCTTCCACGTTGATTTTTTAATCTGGTCATATAGACAGCTGATTATCCCCATGAAAAAAGAAAAAAACTGCAGGCGCAATGTGAATTCAACCCTTGGATCCCTGTAATACTATTTGCAGACACTTGCCAGATGTTCTCCCCAAAGCCAGATGATCCCAAAACTCTGGGTTTTGCAACCGTCCCAATGCAACTGAGAGTTCAATTGCCACGTCTATCTTCATGCTGAAAAAGGGACACAGAGAGGCAAATACAAGTGAGTCGGAAGGAGTGAGCTTGAATCACAATCCCACGGGAATTGTCAGGGAGTTCGAAAATAAAATTAAACCTCTTAAATTGTTTTTAAATTCAGAATATTGTTCCATCTATCTTCAAAGTAGCCTTATGAAGTTGTTGAAATTAAGACTTGATATCTTTCACAAATGAGAAAATCAAGGTGTGTTGAGGTAGGTCCAAACAATATTAGAGTCTGAACACCACTGGGATTACAATGTGAGATTTCTGACTCCTAGATCAACTAAACAACGTATTTCTGTTGATTACCTACTGCAAATAAGCTTTCAACAGGCAATGCCAGTGTGGAATACAAATAATCTATAAATCTGACAGAAAAGAAAAAATATGTGTAAAGTGTTACTAGAATTTTAAGTGTATGTGTAATTACCAAGTGGATCTTGCTAAGAATTTACAGAACAGGTTGACCACAGATCGGTGAGCAAATTTTGGGAGACAGAAAGGTTTTGTGAATCTAGGCTCTGAATTTAGGAATGCCAAAAACATCTTTCTTAAATTTGCAGTCTCCCTATGTTAATAATAATAGAAAAAAAATCTCAAAGTAGTACAATCCAACATTAATTGAGAAACAGAAAAACAAAGCACGAAGAGGAAAAAAAATGTAGTACTAAAGGAACAGCTTTTATATCAGCCTCAAAGTATTTGAAGGGCTTGAAAGAGGGATTACATTTATCCTCTAAAACTTCCAACCAAAAGGAAGAAATTTCCATTGAAAGAAATTTTATTGTATCTTTAAGCACTTCATAATGGAGAGTGGTTTTCTCTTACAGATAATTTAGAAAGCATTCCCATAATTTTTTGTTTTTTTTTGTTTTTTTTTTTTTGAGACAGAGTTGCCCAGACTGGATTGCAATGCTGCAATCTCGGCTCACCGCAGCCTCTGCCTCCTGGGTTCAAGTGATTCTCCTGCCTCAGCCTCCCGATTAGCTGGGATTACAGACATGCTCCACCACGCCCAGCTAATTTTGTATTTTTAGTAGAGACAGGGTTTCTCCATGTTAGTCAGGCTGTTCTCAAACTCCCGACCTCAGGTGATCCGCCTACCTCAGCCTCCCAAAGTGCTGGGATTATAGGCGTGAGCCACCGCGCCCAGCCAGCATTCCCATATTGAGAGGTAGTTTAAAGAAGATGACCTTTCTTTTTGCAAAGCTCACTGAGTCTATAATACATTTTGTGATGAAGTGTTCAGAACATTGACAGAGCTATAACTATAATGCATGAGGCTGGGTCTTCACTAGGGAGAAAGAAAAGCCACATGTTTATGACACTTAGCACCCCAAACCTGCTCTCTGCTGCTGAGTATCTTGCCATTTGGCTGTTCAAACCTTTCTGCTTGTCAAGAAAAAGAGGCAAAGACCCTACTTGTCCAACAGAAAAGAAATAGATATGAAGGCAGCTTCTGGAAGGCTCAGCCCTACTTCATGATACACCACACAGTGATTGTATCTAAGGAATTCAAGAGCTTTGTCACATTCTACAGTTAGAGATATTTTCTAATGAAGTTATCTGGTCTGGAAACCTTTTCTTCAAGACAGTGAAATTCTACAGTTGTCACTCAGTAGTCTTTCTCTCTGTTCAATTCCTCAACAGATTTGTTTAATATCTGATATCCATAGCTCTTCATTAACTCATACAATTAGCAAAATTAAAGGGATAGGCACTTCATTCCAGGCCCCATATCATCAATGTGGATAGAGTGGTGAGTAGAATAGATTGGGGTCTCAGAAAAATTATAATCAAATCAGAGAGAGATACAGGCTTTAACCATAATAATCATACAGTTGAATATATGAGTAAGACTATGTTAAAATGTTACTAGAAGGCCGGGCGCAGTGGCTCAAGCCTGTAATCCCAGCACTTTGGGAGGCCGAGACGGGCGGATCACGAGGTCAGGAGATCGAGACCATCCTGGCTAACATGGTGAAACCCCGTCTTTACTATAAAATACAAAAAACTAGCCGGGCGAGGTGGCGGACGCCTGTAGTCCCAGCTACTCGGGAGGCTGAGGCAGCAGAATGGCGTAAACCCGGGAGGCGGAGCTTGCAGTGAGCCGAGATCCGGCCACCGCACTCCAGCCTGGGTGACATCGAGACTCCGTCTGAAATAAATAAATAAATAAATAAATAAATAAATAAATAAAATAAAATGTTATTAGAAAAAGCCACAGAGTACTATGAATATGTATTTGACAAGACTGACCAAGACTAGCAAGATCAGAGAAGACTTCTCTAAGAAAGTGATGTATTGGTTGATAGATAAAGGGACTCTACTGGAAGAATTGCAGATGGGTAGGGAAGAAAGATCAGCATGCTTGAAGACCTAGAACACAAAGGGCCACAATACATAATGCATTTTGTTAGGACTGAGAGAAGGACCAAGTGGTTGAAGAAACTGTATGAAGGGGCAACCTATGAGAGATAAGTTTGCAGAAATTGATGAAGGTCTAGTCAGTAGCTTTTTCATGTGAGCAAGAGAAGACACTGCTAAGAAAATAATGGCAGATTGGCCTGGGGAATATCTGGAGTGATAACAAAAAGGGGCTGGATTGGAGAATTACTTAGACTGCAAAATCAACAGACTTTGGTGATGGTTGCAATTTGGGAGCAAAGGAAGAAGAGGTATTTCTCCCCACATTCTCGTTATGCAATTGGATGAATGGTGCTGATGTTCACTGAGATGGGAAACCTAAGAACCAAATTTGGGGGAAGATCATAAAGTTGATTTGGGTATGTTCATTTGAGGTCGCTTTGAGACATTCAAATGGAAATATGAGTTCTTTGTTAGATACTTTTGTGATCAGAATTCTTTGCCAATATACAGATTAAACATTGCTATCTTAAACTCTTCAAAATAGCTTGAATAATCTGGTGAAGAGGACCTAAATATAATCTCTTTCCCTGAAAAATAACCAAATCGCATGTAATAATAATTTTAAAGGCATTTGGAAATCAGACTTCTTTCTACAATGGTAGTTATCTATTTATTCATGTATACCCACTCAAATATCATATATTAAATATATAGATATGTATAATAATTTTAGGCTAATTAATATTATACAATTGACCTGCAAAAGCTATCAACTTTGGGTAATTTATGAGTGTGTGTGTGTGCGTATGTAATTCTACTCACTAAAATATGTACTCATGAAGCATCCTGAGATAAAATATATTTAACACATTAATATTAGAATAAATACTTGTGAAAGTCATAAGCCCTTATTCAGATATCAGTGTATTTTGTTTAATAGGAAGAATCAATTCCAGAGCTTCAAATACATCTGCTTCTGTTGCATCCTTTAACTTAGAAGTAATGTAGGTAATGTTGGGTTGTTCAAAGCTGCCTTCATCAAGATGCAGTATCAGAACAGCCCTATGCAACAAAGCGCTTCTACACCCATTCATAATCAGGCCACTATTTGCTAACAAACCCCGAATGGCTTTCATGGGTAATGGGTTGACATATCATCCTTGACACATTGCACATAGGGAACATGCTTGACTCGGTCTTGCAGCCCTTCAGGCAGTACAAGATTGCAGGCGTCCACATCCATGCCCACTAAGTTGCACGGGTGCCCTTCGTGTGTAACCAGTGGTAATAGATGTGTGGATTTTGATTCCAGGGACTCATAAGGTGGAGTAAATATTAACATTGTGCAAAAGTTTGTAAACTTGTTAATGTACTTATGGCTTATTAGGACAGGTAGATGAGCTATTTGTAATCTATAATGTAGCATTTGTGGAGATGAATGAGGAAAGCATGCTGGGAAGATTAATATGGCCTGGGTCTTGTAAAAGAAACCATGTGTTTTGAGACTTGAAAGTATGTCTACATTTGACTAAGGTCTTTTCATCTTATCACCAAAACACACTGAAAAGTGAAGAGGTGTACATAGACCAACTACTATTTTGGCAAGATGACTTCAAATATTAGCCTTTTTTTTTTTTTTTTTTAGTAATTTTTAAAATATGATGATTTCTGAGTACATGGCTTTCAATCTTTAACCCCAAGATACATATTATGCAGTTACCACAGTACTTTGGAGGTGTTCAGGTTTGGAGGGGAAAAAATACCCTCATTACACAAATAGACATTTTTAAGTGTCACTATTCACGGCCTCTTCCCCTACACAGAATTCTAACCTGTCCAGATCGTTGGTAAACTGGCAGTCACCATACTTGGGACTTGTACCAGAATGAGGGTACTAGTTAGGTAGAGATACAGAACTGTGGCTGCTGGGAAAAGCTGGTAGGTTGATTTCCTTAAAAAAGGCCAGGGAGCCATTTCCCAAAAGAAAAGTCTAGAAGAGCCATGCAGGACTTTGAAAGAGAGAAAGACATGGAGCTCCCAAGCCTGGGGGACCGTCAAGGAAAGAGTCACCTCAAGAGAATGTGCCAACATTTTTGCTGTAAGCGTCAGGGTAGATTTCTCACTTTGTTACTTCTTATGGAGAATTCAGTACACACATTTTATTTAAGATTCTGGAATAGGAATTCATGTTTCTTTTGATGAAACAGATTATAGAGGACATAAAAGATAGTATTATTCAAGGTGCACCCATGCACTTGGGGGTTAACTGCCACAACATTTAACAGTGTACCTCAGAAGCAGTTGCCAAGTATGGACTCACAGAAGATGGACATACACAGATCCCATACTCCACGCGTAATGTCACCTTTTTTGTTCCACTCCAGAAGCAAATAAAACTGTACATGACTAAGAGAGACAAGAATCTAGCAAAAACCCGACACTAATTTATGAAAACAGCGTCTTGTTTACAAATTCCAGTATTTTAACCACTTTGAGCAATATGTAGAGAAATGTAACCCAGTGGTTTGGAATTGGGCTTTGGAGCCACTAACAGAGTCTTAATCACCACTCAGCACTTCCTAGGTGGGTGACCTTGGGCACATTATTTAAGCTCTCAAAGCCTACATTTTCTCATCTGTAAAATGGCTGTTGAGAGGTTTGAATAAAATAATGCAAATAATTGACCCTTTGCACTATGGATGTGGCACAGCAAAAATAATAAATGTTTGCTGTAATTATTTTTAGCAGCAAAGTACCTGAGAAATTTCTCACTACTGATGATAATAAGCCAGGAAGTTATAATACATCGCTGTAGGCAGTGTCTAGGGTTTTCCTGATTTTGTAAATTCAGAATGTAATTGTCTTGTTTTGCTTAGGGTTTCATTTTTATCATCAAGTGGAATGTTTTAGGTACACATAACACTTTATCCTGTGGTGAGCACTTATCAGTTGTAAACTAAACAGACAATGTTCATAGCCTTAGGATATAATATAGGCAATATATATAATTTATATGGCACTAAGAGAAGACTTTTTAGGCAAATAACAAACAAAAAGGAAAATGAAGAAATGTTGATGATGAGATTTTCAGTGCTAGAAACTTAAAATTCTTTATTGCTCTTGACTCCTGGTCATTCATTTCTTTAAGCATTGCACGTCTGTGCATGCCTGCTACAAGCCAGGCACTGAGCTAGGCACCTGAGATATAGCAGCAAACAAAGCAGAGAATGGTTCCTGCCTTCATGGAGCTTACATCCTGTTGAAGGTTGGCTATCATCACATTATGTTTAGTGAGTCAACAGTGGTGCCAAGAAGGAAGATGGATCTGGTGCTTAGCATCCTTAGGTCCTTTTTCAAGATCGTCCTCTTAAGGCCATTGATTCCTTCTCAGCTAGGAAGGAATAAATGCCTTTAAGTAGGTAGCTGCCACCAGGAGACAAGGAAAACACAGGTAATCCTGTTTCTTAAAATAGTTAGGATTTTCCTAAGGCATGGAAAGCTCAAGTTAAAATGCATTATATGTGTTTTCTATTAAAAGCATAACCACTTAACAAAACCATCATTCAAACCAGTTGCTGACCTCCAATATAAAATCTAAATTAAGTTCAGACTACATAAAAACTCTTATGTACCTATGTATAGTCACACGCTTTTCGACAAATATTCAACTATTATCATTTGATTCTTAATATAACACTGGTTTTCTGCCTAACTGACTTAAAGAAATCTAGTTGCTCTGAACTCTTTATTTAACTGAAAAGCAGTACAAAACACATCCCAGACAGGAGCACTGACTTCCCTCTTGAGCAGTTTGTCAGGGATCTGCTCACCACTGTTGGAGGTGCCCCTGCTGAGACTCTGAGTCACTTCTCAGGTTTCCCAGCAGAAAAGACAAAGTTGTCTCTTGAAGGTTTTCTCATCATAAACTTAGACAAAAAGTCTAGTCTTCCCCAGGATAAATAATCTCAATTTTAGGATCTTCTGTGAGGTCCTTTTAATTTGTGATTTGGGTCTTCTAGGTCTCATTTTCTTTTTTTTCCACTACATTGCACAGATGTTTTCTAATTAATTTCTTACGGTCCAAGTCATTATTTTACTCAAGATACTGGTTTGTCATTTCTCTAGAATCACCAAGACACTTTGTTAACACACCAAATCAATGGAAAAACTCTCATTCAGCACTTCTAGCGCCTGAGCTGAGATGGTCACATGTAAGTGATAGCACTGGTGTTATGCTTGCTTTTTGAGTCAATGAGATATGTTCATGCCTTATGTCTGTTTCCCTACCCCAACACCCCCTGCCAGGAGAAGCGATATGCTGCTCGCCTGTCAAGTCCTCATAAGTAGAAATTGTGAACTCAACGGCTATTAACTGAAGATTCTGTGTTTTCTGGAGTAGGGATATATACACACACACAAATGTGTGTGTAGTCCTGCCT
This sequence comes from Rhinopithecus bieti, assembly GCF_001698545.2. Lineage (NCBI taxonomy): Eukaryota > Metazoa > Chordata > Mammalia > Primates > Cercopithecidae > Rhinopithecus > Rhinopithecus bieti. Next base: position 2,483,529 of record NW_016803192.1, read on the forward strand.
CCAGAATAGCTAGGACTACAAGTGCATGCCACCGTGCCCAGCTATTTTTTATCTTTTGTAGAGACACAGTCTTACTATGTTGCCTTGGCTGGGCTCCAACTCCTGGCCTCAAGTGATCCTCCTACCTTGGCCTCCCATCTCTCAAGTCCCCATAAGTAGAAATTGTGAACTCAACGGTTATTAACTAAAGACATTGTGTTTTCTGGGGTAGGGATCTACACATACACACACAAATGTGGGAAAGTTGGGGGAGCCCCTGGTAGCTATGTCCCAAGAGTTCTAACCCTGGAAAAAACAGAATAAATGATATTATGATGTAGTTTTAGTGAAAATTAAAAATAAATAGTTCTTTCATAGACTAATCTTTTACATGTTCTGAACCAGTATATATAAGTATTACTGAGGTAAAGGAAGGGTTACTAAAGAGAAAAAATAAAAGCACAAACATAAATACCAAGCCTTCAGCATGCCCCCAGAGGATGTTTAATTGTCAGATGAATAGTTCAGACCTTTTATGATAAATGTCAAATGTTTGATGCTTATAGAAGAACAAAGTAAATTTGAGATGGAAATTGGGCCTTGGCTCAGTGTGAGAAGCTGGGGCTAAGGAGCAAGAATTTGTGTGCTGCACAGGAAGGCTGGTGTGCTGAGAGCCAGGGCATCCGGGCCCTGGTGATTATGGGTAAGTCATCAAGTCCCATTGAATGACAGGCTTTCATCTCCTCTACTGGGGCACAGGCCTGCTGCAAGGTGCACCTCCAGCTGATTCTAAACTGATTCTAAGCCACTGCCCCTAGATTCTGAGTCATCATGAACTGTATTTAGAGATAAGCAAAATAGATTTTCTTTATATGACCTATTCAAAGGTCGAGAACACACAGCCCAGTGCTAACTCTTGTCCACATTCTCAAAGCTCGCCTACTCGGAATCTATCCCTTTTTTCTTTTTTCTTTTTTTTTTTTTGTGAGACAGGGTCACCCTCTGTTGTCCAGGCTGCAGTGCAGTGGTATGATCATAGCTCACTGTAGCCTTGAACTCCTGGACTGAAGTGAAACCCCCACCTCAGCCTCTGGAGTAGCTAGGACTACAGGCACGTGCCACTGTGCCTGGCTAATTTTTTATTTTTTGTACAACTGAGGGGTCTCACTATGTTGTCCAAGCAGGTCTCCAACTTCTGGCCTCAAGCAATCCTAAAGTGCTAGGATTACAGGTGTAAGTCACTGTAACCAACCTAACACTTTCCTTAATCAAACTTTTTCTCACTCTGACCCCTCTGTGTTGTTTCTGCAACTTTGCATATTCTTTACAATTAGTTTCCTGGAGAGTGATAATAACTCTTCTATGTATTATTGAATACTGTGTTTTGGTGACCCTATTATTGTATGGTCTAGTAGAAAAGCATGGGAAAATATTAACATGCATTAAATGAACACTCCCAATTTCTCTTTTTTTTGAGACAGAGTCTTACTGTGTCACCAGGCTGGAGTGCAGTGGCACAATCTCAGCTCAGTACAACATCTACCTTCAGGGTTCAAGAGAGTCTCCTGCCTCAGCCTCCCAAGTAGCTGGGACCACAGGCAGGTGCCACCACGCCCAGCTAATTTTTGTATTTTTAGTAGAGACAGGGTTTCACCATGTTGGCCAGGCTGGTCTCAATCTCTTGACCTCGTGATCCGCCTGCCTCCACCTCCAAAAGTGCTGGGGATTACAGGTGGGAGCCACCACGACCAGCCCCAATTTCTCATAAGGAAAAAAAAAAAAAGGATGAAAAACTCTGGGCTCGAAAAACTCTGGGCTCTGGAGTCGGAAGACTTGAGTTCAACACCCAGCTCTGTATCTTTCTAGCTGTGTGACCCTGGGCAAGTTACCTAATCTCTGTGATCTGTAATATTTTTAACCAAAAGAAAGTGGTAAACAATGCTGATTACATAGAATTTCTTGAAAAGTCCTTGAAATGTTGGATATAAAGCGCCTGGCACAGAAGAGACACATTATAAATCATATTTCTCTGCCCTTTCTCAAGAAAATTACCAGTCCTTGGAGGGAAGGATTTTTTTTTTTCTTTTTTTTTTTGTGAGACGGAGTCTCGCTCTGTCGCCCAGGCTGGAGTGCAGTGGCCGGATCTCAGCTCACTGCAAGCTCCGCCTCTCAGGTTTACGCCATTCTCCTGCCTCAGCCTCCGGAGTTGCTGGGACTACAGGCGCCCGCCACCTCGCCCGGCTAGTTTTTTGTATTTTTTTAGTAGAGACGGGGTTTCACAGTGTTAGCCAGGATGGTCTCGATCTCCTGACTTCGTGATGCACCCGTCTCGGCCTCCCAAAGTGCTGGGATTACAGGCTTGAGCCACCGCGCCCGGCCAGGATGATTATTTTGTTTAACTCTCTGGTAATCTCAAGCAGTTAGCACAGATATTTGTATATGGAAAGTATTCAATCATCACTAGTTGAAATGAATCCTTGAGTTGATGAAAATCAAGGTAATTAAGGATAAAATGTAAAGGAAAGAATGCTTTACCTGTAGTTCAGACATCAGATCTCCGTTCTGATTCTGTGAATGGTGACACACCATGTGCCCTCTGGGAGATCCATCTTTCATGGTAGCTCACGCCTGTAATACTAGCATTTTGGGAAGCCAAGGCATGTGGATTGCCTAAGCTCAGGAGTTCGAGACCAGCCTGGGCAACACAGTGAAACCTGGTCTCTACTAAAATACAAAAAATTAGCCAGGCATGGCAGCATGCGCCTGTAGTCCCAGCTACTCAGGAGGCTGAGGCAGGAGAATCACTTGAACCCAGGAGGCGGAAGTTGCAGCGAGCCACGATTGTGCCACTGTACTCCAGCCTGGGCGACAGAGCGAGACGAGACTCCGTCTCCAAAGGAAAAAAAAAAAAAAGTGTTGAATTAGAGCAGAAGTTGCAAACTGGTGACCCTCAGGCCATATCTAACAGACATGTTTTGTTTGGCCCACAAAACAGTGTTTTAAAAACTCAGGGCCAGGCATGGTGGCTCATGCCTGTAATCTCAATACGTTGGGAGGCCAAAGCAGGAGGATTGCTTGAGCCCAGGAGTTTGAGACCAGCCTGGAGAACATAGGAAGACTCTATCTTTCCAAAAATAAAATCAAAAAATTGGTCAGGTGTGGTGGTGCTACTCAAGAGGCTAAGGCGAGAGGATGACTTGGGCCCATGAGTAGAGGCTGCAGTGAGCAGTGATTGCATCACTGCATTCCAGCCTGAACAACAGAGCAAGATCTCATCTCCAAAAAAATAAAAAATAAAATAAGTGAAAAAAAAACTTGAATGGTTTGCTAACATTAAAAATTTATGAAATTTCTTTTCAAAAATTCAGATTTCTGAAATCTTTTGGAAAGATCTGGCACCCTGGGTTCACATTGCCTCCTGACAAGTCTGATGGAGCGAAAGGCAGCTCCCCCTGCAGTTGAGGTATGTGCTCTCCAGCTCACACAGTCCCCTCCTGCCTCACTTCACTTGTTTGCATTGGCCACCTCAGGCCTGGCATTTGATTCTGAAACACTAGAGTAGACGAATTCTAGAATCTCTAATTGTTCTAGTTTTTGGAGCTAGAGAACCAAATTGCTGAGGGTATAACTGATGATGGGACCAGAAGTGACTTACAGCAGGAGCTTGTCTGTTGTCCTCTGTGGGCCCAGTGGCCTCCAGCCAGCTTCCTTCCCTCCTCTCCACTAACACAGGCTGAGCAGACTGAGAACACAGAGTTCACAAATTAGGGAAACTAGGAGAGACCTTTGGCCTCTAACCATCGCAAGCATATTTAGTAAAATAGCTGAGACTCCATTGCTTTCAGAAAATACTAAGGAGGAAGTGATAGCTTCCTCTCTAGAAGCATCTCAGAAAGATCCCTTGGGAATGGAGCCATGTGATGTGTGAGAAAGTGAAGGAGAACATGACTTTGCTTGGGAGTGGTGGGCTTTCTTTTTGCCCTGCCTAACTCCATGGGCAGAGTTAACTCTGTGCGCTTTCTTACGCCACAGAGCTCCACATCCTCAAAACAATATCTCACAGGGAAAAGAAAATGTGGAGCTAGGATTTGCAGACTATGAGTTAGCATCAGTGACTGCACAAACATCACCTCAAAGCCACCTCTGGTAAACAGTCTGGGCAGGGCAGCTCAGTCTTCTCAGAAAATTAGCCTCATATGTTGTAAACAGATGGATTCAGACAGAGACCCTCAGGAACATATCTCCAGTCCTGGTACCTAACCTTACCACCAAATGTCTCTACCTCAGCTTTCTGACAGATCCAATGGATTCCTCAAAGAATGGCACCCGAATTCCTCTTCTAGGTATCCACACAAATGGCAAAACAAAAGAACAGGCACACCTGTGGCTAAAGCAAAGGGCGAGAAAAAGAAACATTTAAAGAAGAGAAGTCATTTATGAGTAATATGCTGTTGTAGTTAAACCTTTATCTTCTTTGAATTCTTTTAGAAATAATATAAATATAAAAAGACAAGTAATTTTCTCACCTAATTTGCTTGTGGAGCTGAGAATTAAGTGCTGTTGATTGCATCACCAGAATGAATGTGTGACACTTGCTGTAGTGTCTCTGCATATTTAAAGACGAAAATGTTCTTTCTGGTGCTTAGTAAAATATCATTTTATGAACCCTTTCCCTCAGGCAGTTCTGTAGCCTCCATTCCTTGTTTATGGAGCTGCAAGACTCCCTGTCTGAGATATGACAAAGATCAACTTTACACCTAAATGCGCCTGTCAGCCTACCTGCTCCTTAACGCTGAGAAAAAGGCCCAGATTCAGAGGCCTACAGAAATCCCAGACATTTTCCGAGAGATCTTTTCCCCCAATCATCTGTATGTGTCTTGATTATTCTAACCCCCACTCCCCTTACAGTTGAAAAACTGGTAAGGAGGAAAAAATGTTTAATGGTTAAGAACTCCAGCTCCAGCTGCATGCCCAGTGTGACTTGCATGTACTTGAAAGAATTATTAAATTCTTTGACCCTCAGTTTCCTCACCCTCAAATGGAAACAATAATAGTAACTCACAGAGATTTGGGGAGGATGAAATGAGCGAATGCATGGAAAGCATTAAACCCAGGTCTGGAGCACAGTAAGAGCTCCATACAGTGTAGATATCAACATAGCCACCATCACCATCTTCACTATTCTAGAGGTGTTCAAAGTAGTTGCATATCAGAAAAACCTGAGGAAATTCTTAAAAATACATATTCACAGATCCCACACCCAAAACCATATTAGAACTGAGTAAGGTCTTGATTATTTCTTTTGAGATCCTTGGGTGAATAAATGCTCAGCTAGGGGTGGGAACCACTGATCCAGGCCTGCCTCCCCAAAACCTTAGGGACTGAGCACAGAGAGTGATGGCCCTAGAGGCATTCCAGGTAAAAGACAGAGCAAGCTCCCAACTGCTCCTTGGAGAGCCATGGAATTTAGTCCTCAGGAAAGAGTATCATCACAATTATCATTGGGTATAAGTAAGCCCTCTTCTCTCAGCTTTCTTACCCACTGATGCCAAGGACACTCATTGCTAATGTAGAGAGGTATTCCACAGAGATCGAACTTGCTCATTCTTTGAGCAAGCGTCGTAGTAGAGACAGCAGTATAAATATGGATGAAGTATCTGTTTTTAATAGGAGTGGGGGGGCCCCTCCATTCCCATTTTTTTTTTTTTTTTTTTTTTTGAGATGGAGTCTCGCTCTGTTGCCCAGGCTGGAGTGCAGTGGCTGGATCTCAGCTCACTGCAAGCTCCGCCTCCCGGGTTTACGCCATTCTCCTGCCTCAGCCTCCCAAGTAGCTGGGACTACAGGCGCCCGCCACCGCGCCCGGCTAGTTTTTTGTATTTTGTAGTAGAGACGGGGTTTCACCATGTTAGCCAGGATGGTCTCGATCTCCTGACCTCGTGATCCGCCTGTCTCGGCCTCCCAAAGTGCTGGGATTACAGGCTTGAACCACCGTGCCCGGCCAATTCCAACTTTTTGAACTAATTTGCCTGACCAAATTTAGCTCCCATACTGTTAGTTACTATTCTTTGCATAAATATGCTCAGTTGAAATGATCAGCAAGTGACATTACTCCCATGAGATATGGTATTCTTCTGCTAGTTGAGACAGAGGTAGGAAAAGAAGCAAAAAAGTTCTTCATTCCAGTTGGCTGTGTCAGACCAATAATTGTTTGGGCTCTGGATCAGCAGTTTTTACTCAAGCTTTCTTATGCCTGCTGTAACTCAGGCGATGGTTTCATGAGAAACCAGTGGGGGTGAGTGAGGTGGTCAGATCTTCACAAATTCTCAGAATTAAAGACAGCAAGCAAAGCCTTGCACTTCCCCATAACATCACAGCCATGAGTGATTCATCTCTGGTAACTCACTGCAGGCTGGAGTAGGGAAAAAATATACCATGCTCACATCTCATTTCCATTTCTACTGTCTCTTCCATTCAAGAAACATCTTTGGGCCGGGCGCGGTGGCTCAAGCCTGTAATCCCAGCACTTTGGGAGGCTGAGACGGGCGGATCATGAGGTCAGGAGATCGAGACCATCCTGGCTAATACGGTGAAACCCCGTCTCTACTAAAAAATACAAAAAACTAGCCGGGCGACAAGGTGGGCACCTGTAGTCCCAGCTACTCGGGAGGCTGAGACAGGAGAATGGCGTGAACCCGGGAGGCGGAGCTTGCAGTGAGCTGAGAGCCGGCCACTGCACTCCAGCCTGGGCGGCAGAGCAAGACTCCGTCTCAAAAAAAAAAAAAAAAAAGAAACATCTTTGTTGGTAGCTACCAACAACATTCTAAGAGGGATAAACATAAATTTGGTCTAGTTCATAAAAACTGAATTTTCAGTGGGGCCAGGCGCAGTGGTCCACGCCTGTAATCCCAGCATTTTGGGAGGCCAAGGCAGGTGGATCACCTCAGATCAGGAGTTTGAGACCAGCCTGACCAACACGGAGAAACTCCATCTCTACTAAAAATACAAAATTAGCCAGGTGTGGTGACACATGCCTGTAATCCCAGCTATTTGGGAGGCTGAGGCAGGAGAATCGCTTAAATCCGGGAGGCAGAGGTTGCAGTGAGTAGAGATTGTGCCCCTGCACTCCAGCCTGAGCAACAAGAGCAAAACTCTCTCTTAAAATAAATAAATAATTAATTAATTAATAATTGAATTTTCAGGGGTTTTTTTTCCTTCAAATTTTATCACTTTATTGGGACTTGTAGCACAGCTCCCAACTAATACTATGTTTGAAAGGTATTGCTGGCCGGGTGCGGTGGCTCAAGCCTGTAATCCCAGCACTTTGGGAGGCCGAGACGGGCGGATCACGAGGTCAGGAGATCGAGACCATCCTGGCTAACACGGTGAAACCCCGTCTCTAATAAAAAATACAAAAAAAAAAAAAAAAACCTAGCCGGGCGAGGTGGCGGGCGCCTGTAGTCCCAGCTACTCCGGAGGCTGAGGCAGGAGAATGGCGTGAACCCGGGAGGCGGAGCTTGCAGTGAGCTGAGATCCGGCCACTGCACTCCAGCCTGGGCGACAGAGCGAGACTCCGTCTCAAAGAAAAAAAAAAAAAAAGAAAACAAAGGTATTGCTATATATAGAACAGTGGTTCTCAATTTGGGGTGATTTTGACCTCCACACTGGCAATGACTGGGGACGTTTTTTGCTTAAATAATTGGGGCAAGGCACTGCATAAGGGCATCTGGTAGTTAGAGGCCAGAAAGGCTGTTAAACATCCTATGATACACAGATGAACCCCCCAATCAAAGAATTATCTGGCCCCAAATGTCAATAGTGTCAAGATGGAGAAAACTGGCAGAAGAATTTGTAAGATCCAGCTCCTGCTCACCTCTAAACCCCTGGGCCCCATCTGCATGGCAGCATGTCTCTTTTGCACCCTATCAAAACACACAGATCACCAATATTGGTTTTTATTGTTGGTTTGAAGGGCAGCCTCCATGGTAGGTGACATCTATTTGCAGAAATCTCTCCCTCCCAGGGGTAGCTGGGAGAAGTTTATACTATTTCAGGCTGACCTGAAGGGTTACAATGGCACAGTTAGCTTGTGGGTGGCAATAATTCAGTCCTGCATCCTAGAATAACTAACTTGAGTGCTTCACAAAATTAAAAAGATGAATGAATTGGATGTAATCTGTACTGCTTTTCTGTATTTAGGAAGATGAAATAATCAGAAATAAATGGAGAAAGGTGCTAAATAGCATGTGGATTAACTACAAAAGGAAGTTAAAACTCCATGTTGTATGGTAAACATACTGGATTGTATAGCCATTGCTTCTGCTGCTGCTACTGTTATGACTTATAACCATCCTAAGATACAGTGCCCTTAGGAAATACATTCTCTATACTGAACTCCAGCACATTTTTTAAATTCTTTATTTTTAACCACAGAAAAGAATATCTGAAAACTGTGAGCAGTAAAACATCAATAATATGTGAAATCCTGAGGGGTGAGATGTGGAAGCCCTACTGTTTACTTTTCATCCATGTTTTTGCTTTCCTGTAACCTCATTTTCACCAAGTGATCCAGTGTTTCTTATTTATTTTTATTTTTGGAGACAGAGTCTCGCCCTGTCACCCAGGTTGGCACGATCTCAGCTCACTGCAACCTCCGCCCCCCCAGTTCAAGCGATTCTCCTTCCTCAGACTCCCGAGTAGCTGGGATGACAGGCATGTGCCACCACACCTGGATATTTTTTGCATTTTTAGTAGAGACAGGGTTTCACCATGTTGGCCAGGCTGGGCTTGAACTCCTGACCTCAGGGGATCCATCCGCCTCAGCCTCCCAAAATGCTGGGATTATAGGCATGAGCCACTGCACCCGGCCGGGTGTTTCTTTTCGTGACTACGAAAAAGAATGGTTGTGACTCTGAATTAGTCATTAGCCAATGAGCATATGCTCTGAATCAGCAGCAAAAAATGGAAACAAAATAACCGTTTTGAGTTCTCATTAAGTAAAACACATGGAGGTAGTTGTGAATTTTGTTCTGTCGGAAAATTTAAAAGGAAATAAATATCATCATTTTTACTTTGATCATTCAAATTTTGCCTCCTTAAGCGCCCATCCTGCTGGACTGAGAAATTCTCGGATTTTATGAGCACTCACCACCACCACCTTCGCCACCACCTCAGGAACCTTAAGGCGGTGTCAGGGGTCTAAGGCAGGCTGCAGTGTTAGGTCAGGGCACTATTCTGCCCTGGTTTCTACCGACGTGTTCATTGTCCAGTTGGTTCCTAATAGGACTGCTATGAAAAACAATTCCAGAGGCTATTACTCACCACGGACTAAGTTAAATTGTTCCTCTGGAAATGTTCAAAAAAGACATGTAACCTCAATGCTGCTGTGCAAAGCTGTAGCACAGGAAAGCCTGCCAATTCTGGAAGCCTCTGCAAAGGGGGTCCAGCCAGCCATTCCCTTCCGATACTCCCCCTCCTCCCAGGAGCACTGTGCGGGGGCCGGATGCCAGTAATCACATACCTCATGTCCTTCCCAGTTTTGGAAAACTTCACCAGAGCTTCCCAGACTCCTTCTCCAAATCTTCTTGATTTTCCTTTCCTAGAACTCACCCACCCACCTACAATGAATGTATCACCAGAAACAAACGTAGTCTTTTCTTTCTGGGGTGGAACAAGGGGAGGGAAAGTTGGAGATAGAAAAATGAGATGTTAAAATGAATCTTGTTTTGTTTTGCTTTGTTGTTTTCTAATTCACCTTGATCTCCATGGGGCTGAGTTAGTCCCAGAACTTTTTCGAGGAGGGGTCTGCAATAAATTGGCAAATGGGAAGAGGAGAGTGCATCCCGGCACCGCTACACCTCATGAAGACGAACCCAGCTGTGACCCGTAGCATGAAAGAGAAGGAAGTAGCTCGAGTCAAAAATCAGAAAAGCAGCAAAGATAAACTTTGAAGACAAAGGCAAAGTTTGAGTTCATTTATCCAGTGTACAGTAGTGATAAAGAAAAGAAACTTTTAATCTGAGAAATGCAAGCCCCTTTAAATTATCAAGCCGAGAGAAGCATTGAAATGTGACAGCAATCAGTCTCATTCTGCCCCTTGAGCTAAGTAATTACCTCTTGAAGCCACTTACCATTAGGGTTCTAGGCTGACTGATGCCAAGTAGCCACAAAGTTAAGCTAACCATTAATGCCATACACTGGACACCATAACTCATATCCTATAGTTCAATCATATATGGCCAATCACTAATCAATGTTATATCTGTAAACCAATGAGAATTCCTGTCAAACAACTTTGTATCAGTCCGCTCCTTCTTCCCTTTTGCCTTTGAAACCCTGCTTGTAACAAAGTCTGAGCAGAGCACTTCCCAAGGCAACTTGGAAGTGTTTTCCCAGCAGCTGTGCTCATTTGGGCTCAAGCAAACTCTTTAAAATTACATGTTCTGCCTCTGCTTCTTCCTTTAGATTGACACTAGTCCCTCCTTATCCCAGAGGATATGTTCCAAGACCTTCAGTGGACACCTGAAACTGTAGTTAATACCAAACCCTATGCATGTTATTTTTTTTCTATATACACATTTACGTATCTATGATAACATTTAATTTATAAATTAGGCACAGTAGGAGATTAACAACAAAGCTAATAATAAAACAATTATAAGAGTATGCTGTAATCTTCTCTCAAAATACTGATTGTGCTGTACTCACCCTTCTTCATGTCATGATGTGAGATGATGCAATGTCTACATGATGAGATGCAGTGAGATGAATGAGACTGGGCGTGGCCGTTGCATTGTGCCTGCAATCCTACCACTCTGGGAGGCTGAGGCAGGTGGATCGCTTGAGCTTAGGCATTCAAAAACAGCCTGGGCAGCATGATAAAACCCCTCCTCTACCCAAAAAAAAAAATACAAAAAAATTAGCCAGGTGTGGTGGCATATGCCTGTAGTCCCAGCTACGTAGGGGTCTGAGGCAGAAGGATTGCTTGAATCTAGGAGGACGAGGCTGCAGTGAGTGAAGATCATGCCACTGCACTCCAGCCTGGGTGACAAAGTGAGACCCTGTAAAAAAAACAGAAAGTGAGGATAGGCATTATGATGCTACCATTGACCTCCTGACGTGTTGTTAGAAAAAGGATTATTTGCTTTGGGTTATCCTGGATCATGAGGCCATGATGATACCATTGGCTTCATGTCAGGAACAGACAATGTCGATAGTTGGGGATCCTCAGTAGTTGATGTTTTTGCAGAAAACTTCTAAAAGAACATTGTAATTGGAAGTTGTTGTCTCTTTCTTTTTAACTCATCAAAGTGTTGCTGCAGAGACTGTAAGCTTTTCATCATGCCAGTGACTTTAAGACACTGTCCCATATGAGAATCATCTTCCATAATTTTGTGCTTTAATGTCCCTGCAATTTGAAAGTCTTCAACCAATTCTGGTAATGTCAACATTGCTGTTTCTGCTTTAGGTTTTTCTTCTTCCTCCTTTGTAGATGACAAGTTTTCCTAATTCCTCAGTTGCTAACACTTCTCAATGGTCTTCAATACGTTATTCCACTTCATCAAGCATGTCGACAAATCTTTCTCTACCAACTTGTCATGCTGCATGAATGACTTTCCTAACTTCTCCATCAATCCCCGGGAAGCCTTTAAAATCATTCACAATGTCACTCTATAAGCTCTTCCAGTGGGCATTTAGTTTCTGGTTTTAATTCATCCATTGTCGTTTTGATGAATGTTCTTACACCAGCAATAGTGAATGATTTTCAGCACTGCATTATATTCAGATTAGAGTCTGTGTCAATTGCTGATCAAATGCAATCACATACCTCGTGTTGTATGTGGCCTTGAAAAACCAAATGATGCCCCGGTCAAGGGGCTGAAGCAATGAGATTGTATTTGGAGGTAAAAATTAAACCTCAACATTTTCATATTCATAGCAAACAGATCCAGTATGGCTAGGGAGGATTGTCTGTTATTAATAGGACTTTACATTCCAACTTTTTCTCTTCCAATTGTAATCCCAGCACTTTGGGAGGCTGAGACGGGCGGATCACAAGGTCAGGAGATCGAGACCACCCTGGCTAACCTGGTGAAACCCCGTCTCTACTAAAAATTACAAAAAACTAGCTGGACGAGGTGGCGGGCGCCTGTAGTCCCAGCTACTTGGGAGGCTGAGGCAGGAGAATGGCGTGAACCTGAAGGGTGGAGCTTGCAGTGAGCAGAGATCTGGCCACTGCACTCCAGTTTGGGCGACAGAGCGAGACTCTGTCTCAAAAAAAAAAAAAA
>NW_016803192.1:2496068-2505716 GCF_001698545.2 Rhinopithecus bieti
AAAAAAAAAAAAAAAAAAACTAGGATGAAACATTGGTAGAACCATTCCATAATTAAGATGGGTGTCACTCATGCTTTCTGATTTGTTGCCAGCACATGAGCATATACTTTTTGTTTTTGTCTTTGAGAATGCAGGGGTTCTTTGCTGTGTACACTATACTGGCTTTATCAAATGCCCTGTAATGTTGCCACCTAGTACCAGGGTTAATTTGTCTTTCCATGCCTTATGCCCTGGTGCCTCCTTTGCGTTATGAGTGTAGGTTCTATTGGGCATCTTCTGAGAGAGCTCGATTTCACCGCATTCGGACTTACTTTGGATAGTATTCTTTCTCCTTAATCAACTTCTTCAACTCTGCCAGAAATGCAGCAGCAACTTCTTCAGCAGACTGCAATAATTTTTACATTTTTCAGTTCAAACCTATTTCTGAATCTGTATAAACATCCCTTATGTTCAGTAAATGACTTGCTGTCACTCATTTCAGGGGATGCCTTGCTGAAGTCTTCGTACAGGCTCAATACTTTCTGGCACAACATGTTACCATCAATTGAAAATTTTCTGTTCATGTCTTCCATCCACAAATTTAATGCCTTCTCCATCTTAATTAAGCATTTATCACACACTGTGGCTGTAACTTTTGCAGTCTGAGGTGCGACAGCAAACCTAGCATGAATTTCTTTTTCCTTCTCACAATTTCACTGATAGAAGATTTGTTCTTTCCATAGATCTTAGTCACCTCAGGATATAACATATTTCTTTCCTTTTTAAGTCAAGAACCTTACTTTTTCACTTAAAGAAAGCATTTTATGGCTTCTCTTTGGCATATCCTAATTGCTAGCATCAACACTTTTGTGCTTTGGGGCTGTTACTAAGCAAAATAAGGGTTACTTGAATACAAGCACTGTGATACTGAGACAGTAAATCTGATAACCAAGATGGCTCCGTAACTAATGGGTGGCTAGTGTAGACAGTGTGGATACGCTGGACAAAGTGATGACTCACATCCCAGGCTAGATAGAGTAGGGATAGCTTGAGATTGTACTGTGCTATTCAGAGCAGCATGCAATTTAATACTTATAAATTCTTTATTTCTGGAATTTTCCATCTAATATTATTGGAAGATGGTTGACTGCAAGTAACTGAAACCATGGAAAGTGAAGCCATGGAAAAGTAGGGACTACTGTATATATTAGGTGACCAATTCTGTTTCTCTGGCTTTCTCCCTAAACAGTGTCTCTCAGGCAGTGTTTGCATTCACTCCCTTATTGTAAGCACTCCTCTTTGTTCCCAGCAACCACTGAGTCCAATAGAGTCCTATTTCCTCAGGTGTGACAGAGTTGACTGGCAGAGAATGCAGTTTCCAACCAATAAGAAAGGAGAAAAGTCACTATACTCAGGAATGAGAACCAGAAGTTCATAGATCCACAGAAAAAGAATTTCTCATGAAAAGAAACATTTTGGCTGGGCACAGTAGCTCAAACCTGTAATCCCAACACTTTGGAAGGTCAAGGCAGGCAGATCACTTGAGGTCAGGAGTTTGAGATCAGCCTGGCCAACATGGCGAAACCCCATCTCTACTAAAAATACAAAAATTAGCTGTGCGTGTTAGTGGGAACCTGTAATCTCAGCTACTTGGGAGACTGAGGCAAAAGAATCGCTTGAGCCCGTGAGGTGGAGTTGGCAGTAGTGATATTGTGCCACTGCACTCTAGCTTGGGTGACAGAGTGAGACTCCATCTCAAAAAAAAAATAAAATAAAATAAAATAAATTCTAATCTACCATGGCATTTCTTCTTTGACTAGCAGTTTTTATGATTAATTTCTTCACTTACTTATGATGCGCTCTTGTTTGACAGACTCTTACCATCTTACAGGCAGTTCATAGTCCCCCTTTGTGTCCTCATGGTAGTACTTAACACATTACCTTGCACAGAGCAGGTGCTTCACAAGGGTTTGTCTGTGAAAATAAAAGCATGAAGCAGTCATGAAAATGAAAAAAAAAAGAAAACTAGCAAATAATAAAGTATGGGACCCAAAGCCACTGATAACCATATTTCATTAATCTTATGTAGCTACAACTCTACTCCTGAAAGCTGTCACACATTTAAGTGAGAGAGTGCTGATGTCTGTGTGTGCACATGTGTGTTCTAAAGAAGGAAGGAGAAGCCACTATAGTTGGCTTCTTGCTCAGCCACCCTCCCACCAGGGTGCTGGGAGCCTGAGATTCACTAATGAACTTGGGTTTTATTGCTTCCATTAGTCCCCGTTAGCTGGATGAGAAGAGAGCATCTTTGAGCCTAAGCAGCCCACAAATCCTGGAGCACTTCCCTTTCATGTGCCCCACTGCTTATCTACTCTGACAACAATATGGTGAGACTTCCCTCCCTCTGGCTCAGGGCCATGGTCACCATCAGAGCACACACAGTGCTCTAGGAGTGGGCAGAATAGCAGGAAAAGGTCAGAATGAATGCTTATTTCTCTTGAAAGAAATACACCTTAACTCGATTTTTTGTCTGCAGGAACAGAGGACATCTCTGCAAGCCATTTGCCAAACCAGCAAAAGCTTCTGAGAGCAGGATGCTAAACTTCCGGCCATGACAAGTAACAGCAACTGTCATAAAAAGGGTTTTGAAGGGGATAGATCTATGTCATCCCTGAGTGATAATAAAGAAGAAAGAGAAAGTGATAGTAATGTACAGTATTTGAATTTATTTGTCTGGAGTAAGAAAGATAACAGAATTTAGTGAACAACAGAATGCTATGCAACATCAAATGTCCTCAGGAGGTCTTTCCAGAGAAGGGAGCGTATCTAGGCCTAATTTGAAAAGATGCTGTAAATGCCAATTTTTCCTTTGCCTCCTCACAATGTGTATCTTTCATTTGAAGAGGTTTTCTTTTTTAAAATCAGAAGGAAGGAACACTAATTTGCTATGTGACAGATGAATGAGACATGGCTTAATATGATCAATGGATGTGATATCCATTCACTTTTGCTATAAAACAAACCACCCTAAATCTTGGTAGATTAAAACAAAATCATTTATTTAACACATATTCTGTTGGTCAGCAATTTGAACTGGGCTTGGCTGGGATGTTCTGACTTAGACTGGTCTCACTGATGCATCTATGGTCAGCTACTGAATCTGCTGGGGGCCAGAACAATTCATCTCTGCTCCACATGGTCTCTCAGCTTCCAAAAGGCTAGTCCGAGCTTACTGACCTGGTAGCTGGCAGGCTTCAAAGAGAGAACTGAATCGCTCACACTTCTGGAGGCCTAGACTCACAGCTGGCACAGCATGATTTCTGCCTCATTCTATTGGTCAAAGCAACTGACATGGCCAAGCTCGGCTTCAAGGGGTCAAAAAGGTACTTCCTCTTTTTTAAAGTCATATTGCAAAGGGAAAAGTCTTCAAGAAGGAGTGGAGACTTATTAACTTTTTCTGACTATCTTCCCAGTGAGATTATTTTTTCCCCTCTTGGTCTTGGATCCTGTCACAGCTTTGTGGATCAACCAGCAACTGATTTGAAAGAAGAGCACTGGACTAAGTCAGGAGACCTGAAGTCTTGTCCTGATCCTGCCATCATCAAACTGTGTAAAACTGTGGTTTTGACTTTTTTAAACCTATGAAGCAAAGGAGGTTGACTCTGTAAACTCTAAGGCCCTTTCCATAACTAAAGCCCTGTGATTCTTGAATAGGCAGCTTTACTTTCAGTAGCTCAATGAAAAGTAAGCATAGTTATTTATTTATTTATTTATTATTTTTGGAGGGAGGGCCTCACCCAGCCTGGAGTACAGTGGCATGATCATAGCTCACTGCAGTCTCAAACTCCTGGGCTTAAGTGATCCTCCTGCCCCAACCACCAAATAGCTAGGATTATAGGCATATGTCAACATGCCGAACTGATTTTTAAATTTAATTTTGGAGAGATAGGATCTTGCCTGGTTGCCCAGGCAGACTTGACTTGAACTCCTGGCTTTAAGAAATCCTCTCACCTTGGCTTCCCAAAGTGCTGGGACTACAGGTGTGAGCCAGTACGTCTGGCAACATAGTAATTTTTTATTTAAAAATGGATATTATTATGTCTTTCATTATCTTCTGCTCTAGTCATCACCCACTCTAGCTTGTTTCTCCTCTGTTCTACTATTGAAGCTATCTCCCTGAAAAAAAAAAAAATTGGATAAATTAAAGGCAAATAAATATATCAAATGGTCTCTTTTCATTGTAATTATCTGTTGCACAAATAATATTGTAAAAATGGTGGTACAAATAGATACACGTTCAAAAATCCTACCACTCAGATAATAGACACATAATTGCGTGTGCTCTATGAACACTTACATATAACACACATGATATTTAAAATTCAGTCATCATTTTAACATTTTTATTTATTATTATTATTGAGACCCAGTTTCACTCTGTCACCCACGTTGGAGTGCAGTGTTGTGATCTCCGCTCACTGTAACCTCTGCCTCCCAGGTTCAAGCAATTCTGCTGCCTCAGCCTCCCTAGCAGCTGTGACTACAGGCACCTTGCCACCACGCCCAGCTAATTTTTGTATTTTTAGTAGAGGCAGGGTTTTACCTTGTTGGCCAGGCTGGTCTCAAACTCCTGACCTCAGGTGATCCACCCGCCTCGGCCTCCCAAAGTGCTGGGATTACAGGAGTGAACCATCACACTCAGCCTCAGTCATTTTTTTAATTTAATTTAATTCAATTTTATTTTATTTTATTTTTTCTGAGATGGAGTCTCGCTCTGTCACCAGACTGGAGTGCAGTGGGAAGATCTCAGCTCACTGCAACATCCGCCTCCCAAGTTCAAGAGATTCTCCTGCCTCAGCCTCCCGAGTAGCTGGGACTACAGGCGCATGCCCCCACGCCCGGCTACCAGTCATTATTTTTAAAGTACACATCTCTATTTTTAAAAACATACATCAAAGCACACACATCTTAAGTATACAGCTTCAAAAATTTTCCAAACGTAAACATACTCACATAATTTGTACCCAGATCAAACAAAACAGTACCAAAATCTGAAGAGCCCTCCTCATCACCCCTCCCTATCAATACTCAAATTTCCAAAGTTAACGAGTATCTTGACCTCTATTTTGATAAATCAGTTGTCAGATTTTGACCTTCAGGGAAGTGGAATTATGCAGCATGTACTCTTTCGTAACTGGATTCTTACACTCAATATTGTATTTGTGACATTCATTCATATTGTTGCATGTACTAACAGTTTGTTCATTTTCATTGCCATAAGTGATTCCATTGTATGAATATATCAACAATTTATTTATCTATTCTATTATTAGGCATTTTGGCAGTTTCCAGTCCGGGGCTATCATGAACAGAAACACTATGAACATTGTCATACATGATTTTGGGTACACTCAAGTACAAATTTCTATAAGGTATATACCTAAGAGTAGAATTATTTAATTGTTGATTTTATATTCATCATTAGTAGATACTCTTAAGCAGTTTTCTAAATTGGTTTTGCCAAATTACATCCCCGCCAGCAGCATATAAGAGTTCCCATTGCTCCATATCAAGTGTGGTATATACATGCAATGGAATATTACTTATTCTTAAAAAGAAAATAAATTCTAATATTTGCTACAACGTGGATAAGCCTCGAGAACATTATGCTAAATGAAATAAAACAATTATGAAAAGACAAATACTATATGATTCCATTTATTTGAAGTACTTAGAGTAGTCAGAACCACAGAGAAAAGAAGCAGAATGGTGGTTGCCAGGGACTAGGGGACAAGGGGAATGGACAGTTCTTGCTTAATGGGTGTTGAGTTTCAGTACTGCAAGATGAAAAGAGTTGGCCGGGCGCGGTGGCTCAAGCCTGTAATCCCAGCACTTTGGGAGGCCGAGACGGGCGGATCACGAGGTCAGGCGAGCAATACCATCTTGGCTAACACGGTGAAACCCCGTCTCTACTAAAAAATACAAAAAACTAGCCGGGCGAGGTGGCGGGCACCTGTATGTAGTCCCAGCTACTCCGGAGGCTGAGGCAGGAGAATGGCGTAAACCCGGGAGGCGGAGCCTGCAATGAGCTGAGATCCGGCCACTGCACTCCAGCCCGGGCGACAGAGCGAGACTCCGTCTCAAAAAAAAAAAAAAAAAAAAAAAAGAAAAGAAAAGAAAAGAAAAGAGTTATGGAGATGGATGGTAGTGATGTTTGCACAACTATATGAATGTTCTTAATACCATTGGATGGTACACTTAAAGATGGTTAAGATGGTAAATTTTATGCTGCATGTATTTTACCACTACAACAAAAGATTAAGAAAATATGCACAAAGAAAATGGTCATCAGTCTAAAACTTTGTATAACATATATAGTGCCTCCCCCATCTCAATTTCCATAGATACCCATTAGCATATAGGTTTTCCAAGAGACATAGCTCTTTAACATCACTTGTATTCTGTAACCAAGCCCTTCATCTCTGGTATCTCCCACATAAACTCTTGCTAAGCTTCTTAGACTGAATTAGACGGCAGCTACTGTTTCTCTGGAAGTTCTCCTTGCACAGTCCCAGTCCAGCCTTGTAACGTCCTATGCAATACCAAATGAGAAACAAGATAGATGAGAATATTCCTTATTCACGCCATTTCCTAACTGAAATAGAAACCAGGTAAACGATAGGTATAAACATTGTGTGTGTGTGTGTGTGTGTGTTTTTTTTTTAGACGGAGTTTCGCTCTTGTCGCCCAGGCTAGAGTGCAGTGGCATGATCTTGGCTCACTGCAACCTCTGCTTCCAGGGTTCAAGCGATTCCCTGTCGCAGCCTTCTGAGTAGCTGGGATTACAGGCGCAGGCCACCACACCCAGCTAAGTTTTGTATTTTTAGTAGAGATGGGCTTTCACCATGTTGGTCAGGCTGGTCTCGAATTCCTGACCTCAGGTGATCCTCCTGCCTCAGCCTCCCAAAGTGCTGGGATTACAGGCAAAAGCCACTGCACCTGGCCTTATTGTAATCATTTTTAACTAAGATATGAATCAACTTGGGGTGAACAACTCTTTTAGAGCTATTTTTATTTTCATTGGACCAGGAAACATTTTTTAATAGGTGCCAAATCCAAACTTATTATTTATTTTATTTTATTTTATTTTTGAGACAGGGTTGCATTCCTGTCACCCAGGCCAGAGTGCAATGGTGTGATCTTGGCTTACTGCAAGCTCCACTTCCCAGGTTCCAGCAATCCTCCCACCTCAACCTCCTGAGTATTTGGGACTACACGCATATACCACCATGCCTGGCTAATTTTGAGTATTTTTTGCTAGAGACAGGGTTTTGCCATGTTGCCAAGGCTGGTCTCAAACTCCTAGGTTCAAGAGACCCACCCACCTCAGCATCCCAAAGTGCTGGAATCACAGGCATGAGTCATCACAACTGGCTCCAAGCTTATTTTTTAACCTACTTAGGTCTCCAATATTTTTCAATCTCAAATATTCAAGTCAATCTGTGCAGTCAGACCAAAATGCAAAGTGTAATTGGAAACCTTTTGTTTAACTTGGAGAAAAATTATGTCAAAAGATAGTATCAACTATGTATAAATAGATTATTTCTAACAATCTTTTTAATTTTAAATGTTATAGTTACTATTAAGTAATAACAATGGAGAATATTTATTGACTGCTTTTATCTCATGAGGAAAGAGGGTGCAATTATTTTTACCCATTGTACACATAAAAAAATTAAGTTCTAGGAAGGGTGGATAAATTTCCAGAGGTCGTTTGCAGTAGCCAGGATTCTTATTCTGGTTATAACATACACATATGCCTAACTATTACTCTCTGTAAGGGATGTTGAGTTATCATCCTCATTACCCAGCCAAACTCTAGGAAACAGGTATCAGGAAAGAGAAAGGATATGAATATACAGAAAAACTATCACCTGTTGAGACAACATAGTGGATAAATACATTGTCAACTCCTGATACTACCTCTTACAAGGAGGTGAGTTCAGAAATGTCATTTCTCCTTCCTGTACCTGCGATCTCCTCACATGTAACATAAGAATAATCAAGCCCCTCACAAAAAAAGAAAATGTATCACCAATGACAGAGAGTTAACAATCAGTGGGAAATGCTACTAAAATGAAGCTATGACATATTTTGTGCAATTATGTAAAAAGATGTTACGTAAACCTGTCTAATTACAATTTTAAAAAGTGAACTAGCCTAAATCAGAGACTAAAAGAGAGTGGAAGAATTTTCCATCCTGAAATTCTAGATCTAGTGAAGGTCCCAGAGAGAATCTAATCTGCTTGTTCACTGAAAGTATTACTCAATTATTATCTCTAAAAGAAGAAAGCAAGCCAGTTTATTCTGTGCCTGGAGCAGCACCTGGCACGTAGAAGGCACTCAAAAACTATTCATTGACTGCCTATTCGGTTGAATTGAGGATGTCCTGGCTTACCTGGGTGAGCAGATGGAGGGGGGCTAGCTATTATTTTATTGAGATATGGACCTGATGAGCCTCCCAAAAGACGAAGTAACTGAATTAGTTGGAAGTGATGGTAGAAACTCCAGGGCTAAGATCCCTAAGCAGATGGAAGGAAAACCGTGGTGACAGTAGTCCTTGTCTCAAGGAAGGTCAAGGCCCTTAAGTTCAATTTGCTAACCTTGGCTGAGTTTTGGGGGAAAAAACAGTTCAGATACAGAACAATCCTTTCTGCAACTAAATTGGCTTCTAGATAAGTCTTCAAAAATCTTGACCATAGTTACTAAGAAGAAAAGATTTCATGGCTTTAACAATTGCTAATGAAAAAGTCTACCAGTAAAGGGGCTTCAATAAGTTAGGAGAATAAGATAATTTGTTTCTGGCTTCATTTCAGAATTTAGCATACAAGGGAGAAGAACCTTCATTTTATGACCCATGGGGGATGTCAGTGCTGACCAACAAGCCAAAATTTACGAGTCAAAAGGGATAACATGAGACGGAGACCAAAGAAAAAGTTTTGAGGATCATCAGAACGCATGGTCTCATGGAAACCAAGACATAAGCAGAATGTCAGGAGCAGCAGACAGAAGGAGAGGAGGGTCCTTGAATAGAAGAGGACGATAGATGGCTGGGATCACCTGCAGCGTTGTAGCCAATAGTCTGAAACCCTGGGACACAGGCAGGAAGAGCATTTGGTGGGAGTAGCCTCCTACAACCAGAGCTCTTGGGGCCAGGCTGGAGGTCAAACAGTTCTCAGTCTTCTGGTGCTTGCAAGAACTACATCCCTTGTGTTTATAGGAAAATATCTAGATACATCTCCTATATGGGAACACATGGCATTATCGGAGAACCATGGAAAATTCATAAATGTCTTATTTCTACACTTTGTGTCCATGTTACCACGGGCAATAAGTACAACAATAGAAATGGATATTTACTTTTGTTAACACCAACTTTACCGTTTCCTCAAAAGACTCACAGAAGAAATGTCTCCTATGTCTCAGTACCAAGAATAGTTTTACTTCTTCTAAGCAGCTCTTTGCTTTTTTCATATTTGTGCTGTGAATCATGGGTCAATACTTTCCTGCTACTAATCAGAGGAGGTTCAAATTTGTGATCTGCCTCTAGCAAACATTCTGTAGGGAATGCAAGCATTTTTTTTTTTTTTTTTTTTTTTTTTTTTTTTT
>NW_016803192.1:2506275-2538375 GCF_001698545.2 Rhinopithecus bieti
GAGTTAGCCAGGATGGTCTCGATCTCCTAACCTCGTGATCCGCCCGTTTCGGCCTCGCAAAGTGCTGGGATTACAGGCTTGAGCCACCGCACCCGGCCGGGAATATATTTCTTATACTATGCATTTAGGGTTCTAACTTCACAATTTCACCTTAACTTTGTTCCAATATTTCAAAATATCTATCCTGATTTTCTCCTAATTCATTTGGGAAATTGCCTTTTTTCCTTTTTTGCTTTGTTGTTTGCATGTGTGTGTTTTTACCTGACTGTAATTCTCTATTTCATAGTTATGTCAAATCTTTTTAAAAAGTGCCACTGTAAGAAAATAATAAGATACAATAAAATAAAGATAGGTTTTACACCTTCTGTGTATCCAGGAATTTCTTTGGCTGACAATATTCAGTTTCAAAGTCTCTAAAGTCCTGCTCTTTTATTTTTCAAACTGAACATACCACTTTTCATATGTTCTTCCTCCGATCAAAGTGACTGCCACATTTTGCAGGATGGTTATGTGAGTACATTGGTACCATGGCATTCTTAGAAGTCTTGGGAGGTTATCATCAGCATATAAACTTGTGAATTCCATAAGGACAACAGCTGGCTGTTTTTCTCACCACTGAACTCCTATATCTAGTATCATGCCTAGTAGGCACTCAAAATTATTTGTGAAATGAACACATTGAGCTACAAGATTGCCATCAGAATGGATATCAGAGACGAACTAGCAGTTTTTGTAACAGAAATGTCAAATAAAGATTTAGAAATACTAATGCACTTCAAGTTTATGATTATGGTTTGGAAGAATTATTGCACTAAATTGATAGTAAGTTTAATAGCTTTAATTCACTCAAATTCTGCTGTAGCCATTCCATTTTAATCATCTCTAACCTTCTTTTTCCCATTCCCCATCCCAATACCAGGAAAAAAACCCATAATTCCACATGTCTTTTTTTTCTCTATGTCCTTATTTAAGACCTGCAATAAGTTCTGAGAAGCCAAGATTTGAATTCTCCAAGAGTTAAAATGAGAAAAAAAAAATGGGAAAAGATCATGACCATTTTTCCTAAGCCTGTTCATCTTCCTGAATTCCTACTGTCAACGGATTCTCCTCAGCAGGTTTCTTTTCAATCCATTGCCAACTAGCATGTATGGAGTCAGCGTGAATGTATAAATCACATTATGGCTAAAAGCAGAAGACGTAAGTGCCTCAAAATGGTATTCAAGTCATTGAAGTCAAATGAGATGCAGCAGATTTGTGTGGTCAAGTCACTAAAGAAAGCATTCCTGTATAATGAAGGGATAACTTAGGGAAGGTGGATATCAGAATAATGATTTTTTTTCTTTTTTTAACTTTTAATTGTGAAAGGGGGGGATATTATATTTTTCTTGTCATAGTATACTATTTTAAGTTTGTTGAAACTCATATCCCAGTGCTGTTTTGTGCTTTTTGGTTTTTTTGTTTTGTTTGCCGGTATTTCAGTGAGCCAAAGAATGAAATAATTTCTGAGTGAAAGAGAGACTCTTGAGATTCCATCCTTAATGAGTTCATCTATGTCAATCAGCATGATGCAACAGAGAGAAAAAAAGTATATTTTTAAAAATAACTAAAATCTATTGGGGATGAATCTGAAAGCATTATATTAAGTGAATAAAGTCATCAGATTCAAAATACTACCTGCTCTATGATTTCATTTATATAGCATTCTAGAAAAGGCAAAATGGTAGTGAGAGAAAACAAACTAGTAGTTGCCAAGAGGATTGAGCTAGGAGTTGACTGGAAAATAGTAGATAGGAATTTTGGAGGATGATGGAATATGACATCTTGTTGTGGTCAACTGTATGCATTTATCAAAACATAGAAATGTGCACTAAAGATGGTAAAGTTATCATATATAGATTATTCCTTAATGAAAACAAAGTGAGGAAGACAACTTCTATTGACACAAGCATGCCAGTTTCTACTAAAGGATGAGAGTGCATAGAATGGAAGGAGGTAGGGAGGGCAGAGTAGATCTGACATTAGCATCACCATAACTAGACTCCGCACTCTCATTGTGCACCAGATGTGTTACAAACATTATCCCATTTATTTCTCACAGTAATTATCAGGTAGTTTGTCCAAAGTTACATAGGTAACCCAGGCATAGGTTTCCAATCCCAGTCTCTCTGATTCCAAACCCCAAGATTTTAATCACTGTGCTTAGCTACTTCTACAATGTGACAGGTACTAAATGTACAAAAATGCATTTACTCCCTGTGACCCTGTAGTGAAGTGCCATTAAGGCCCCCCTCACTGATGAGGAAATGAAGCAGAGGTCTCATAACTTGCCCAAGAGCTAGAGTCAAGATGCAGAACCAGGTCTATCTGACCCTATGGTTTGATTTTTTTTTTTTTTCTGGTGGTGGTTTGTTCTTGTTTTTGCTGCTTTCCAACACTTTTGTCTATCAAAGCTGAAAATTTGAAAGAGGATACACGTGTATCATTGTTCATATTCATGCACACAAGGAATGCAGGTCTTCCTACTCAAGTGTTTGCAAAAGTAGCTATTTTGAGCAGTTGATAATAAACCAAAGGTGGAAATACATAGATAGTTGTAACTGTGTGTTAAATATACTTATTTGTATTTATTTGTATTATGTATTTACAATATAAATAAATAAAATTGAAATCTGCCTTATTAAACTATTAAAAACAAGTTTTGAAATCAGATGCCCTCAGTTTGAAACCCCCTTTTAATACCAACTAGCCAATCCTGGGCAAATTTCTTAAACTCTCTGTGCTTCAGTATCTTTTAACTCTAAAGTAAAGATGATAACAG
Source organism: Rhinopithecus bieti (assembly GCF_001698545.2). Classification (NCBI taxonomy): domain Eukaryota; kingdom Metazoa; phylum Chordata; class Mammalia; order Primates; family Cercopithecidae; genus Rhinopithecus; species Rhinopithecus bieti. Next base: position 2,509,094 of record NW_016803192.1, read on the forward strand.
TACCCAACTCACAGGGCTGTTGTGGCTATTAAATTAGCTAACATGCATGAAATACTTAGAACAGTACCTAGGGTACATAGCAAAAACTTGGTAAATATTTTTTCTTTTGGTAAACATATGCAGAGATATAGAAGGATAAAACATAGAAGGCAGTCAACTCAAACTACCAAGTGCTTGCTGGTTTCCTTTCTTCCTTTCTTCCTCCCTTCCTTCCTCCCTTCTCCCCTCCTTTCCTTCTTTCTTTTTTCTTTCTTCCCTTCCTTCTCTTGAACACACAAAAAATGCTGTAACTTAAGGGTAACCACAAAAAAGTAACAAATAACTTTTTAAAAAATTTTCCTACCTCTTACTCCTACACACAGTTCTATAATCCTGAGGGAGTGAAAGAGGCATTAAAACTGAGGGGAAATATATATAGCCAGTTAAAAATTTTTACAGATAAAACCTTTTTTGAGCCTTAATAGCTTTATTCCACTTATTTATAAGAACAGAATTTAAATCTGTCTTGTATGTTGTCAGATACCAGTCCTAAATACTTTTGGTGCATGCTATATTTAACTAAGTGTGATTGATTTTCAATAGTGCTACATCCTACAGGACTGTGCAGATTGGCTCTCAGAAGCCTAACTTATCTACTGGTCAAACTTTGGAAAATATCTAGATAGGTTGCTTTTTTAGGGAGAATTCCAGTTATCTATTGCTGGTTGACAAATCACCCCAACACTCCGTGGCTTAAAATAATGATTTATTATTTTCTCTCACAGGTCCACGGGTTGATCGTGCACATTAAGCTATTAGTCCTTGGGATCTCCACACAGATGTAGCCAGACAGTGGCTAGCACTGGAATCATATGATGCTTGACATGTTGGACATCCAAAATGGCTCACTCACATAGCTGGCAATTAATGCTGGCTGTCTGGAGGCTGGAAGCTCAGCTGGGACTGTCAACCAGAGTACCTACACATAGCCTCTCCTTGTGACTTGCTCTCCTCTCAGTATGGTGGTTGGTTTCCAAGGAGAATCCTGAGAACAAGCGTCCCATGACCAAGCCTCCCAAGTGGGCCAGGAGGAGCCATATGCTTCTTATGATACAATCTCAGAAGTTTCAAAATGTCAGTTCCTTCACATGCTATTGGTGAAACAGGTCACTCAGCCCAACCCAGATTCAAGAGAGGAGATTGGATTCCAACTCTTTCTTTTCTTTCTTTCTTTCTTTCTTTCTTTCTTTCTTTCTTTCTTTCTTTCTTTCTTTGAGACAAGGTCTCACTCTGTCCCCCAGATTGGACTGCAGTGGAATGATCGTGGTTTATTGTAGCCTCCACCTCCCGGGTTCAAGTGATCCTCCCACCTTAGCCTCTTGAGTAACTGGGACCACAGTCATGCACCACCATGCCCTACTAATTTCTTTATTCTTATTTTTTGTAGAGACTGTTGCCCAGGCTGGTCTCAAACTTTTGGGCTCAAGCAATCTTCTGGCCTGAGCCTCTCAAAGTGCTGGGATTATAGGCATAAGCCACCACACCTGGCCAGATTCCAACTCGTATTGTGAAGAGCAGCATGCATATACATAGAGGGAAGAAACTGATGGTGGACATCCTTGGAGACTGCCTACCACAGAAAAAAAAAAAAAAAAAAAAAAAGGTTATACACAGAAAACAAACATAGATGTGCAAAGCATTCTTAATTGTCAATGGACCTCTTTTCCCCCACCATGGCTCTATAAAGATATTTGAACTTTGCATCTTGATTTCTTTTTTTCCAAGATACCTCCTGCTAACACAGTTATTCACTGAGAATAAAAGGGTTCCTGGGCATAAGGTCCCCAGTGGTTGAGATTCTGGGTAATTTTAGCATCAGAGCTCATCTGACACCTACCATACACTGTCACTGGCAGAGTCCTCAATTGTCATCACTGATTTTTGCCTTTATATTCTTTGCTCCTCTTATTTCTCCCTTCCCTGCATAAAGCACATGGCTGTTTCTCATGACAGCAGTGTGATAAGACTGTACATAAATAGTGCATTAAAAACAAAAGCTAAAATGAACATCTTTTATTTTCCCCAAATGTAAGCTTCTGCTTCATTTTTAATAAACTTTTAAGAATCATTTTAGATTTATAAAATTTTTACAGAATTCCTGTATTCCCCATCCCCAGTTTTTTCTATTATTAACATCCTATATTAGCCTGGCAGAATTATCACAATTAATGAATCCACACTGATATGTTTTTAACTTAAGTCCACAGTTTACTCAGATTTTGTCAGTTTTCCCTAATGTCATTCTTCTGTTCCCAGATCCCTTTTGGGATAGCGCATTACAGTTGATGTCCTGTCTCCTTGTGCTTCACTTGATCATGACAGTTTCTCAGACTCTTGTTTTGATGACCTAAAGAGTTTTGGGGAACTACTGGTTAGATATCTGTAGAATGTCCCCCCACCGGGGTTTGTCTGATGTATTTCTCATGGCTAGCAGAATGTGTTTGGAGATGTTTTATTTTTCATATTTCTAGCTTGATCTGTTCCTTTTAATTAGTCTCAATAATATGTATCTTAATCTGTTCATGCCGCAATAATAAAAATTACATAGACTGGGTAGACTATAAGCCACAGAATTTTTTTTTTTTTTTTTTTAGATGGAGTCTTGCTTTGTCGCCAGGCTGGAGTGCAGTGGCACAATCTCGGCTCACTACAACCTCCACCTCCCGGTTTCAAGTGATTCTCCTGCCTCAGCCTTCTGGGTAGCCCGGACTACAGGTGCCCGCCACCACACCCAGCTAACTTTTCATATTTTTAGTAGAGACGGGGTTTCACCGTGTTGGCCAGGATGGTCTTGATCTCTTCACCTCGTGATCCACCTGCCTCGGCCTCCCAAAGTCCTGGGATTACAGGCATGAGCCACCACACCTGGCCTATAAGCCACAGAAATGTATTTCTCACCATTCTGGAAGCTGGGAAGTTCAAGATCAAGGGCCAACAGATTCAGTATCTAGCAAGGACCTTCTTCCTCGTTCATGGACAGCCTTCTTCTCCCTGTGTTCTCACATGACAGAAGGTGCAAGGGAGTTTCCGAGGTCTCTTTTATAAAGGCACTGGTTTCATTCATGAAACCTCTGCCCTCATGACTTCTCAAAGGCCCTATCTTCAAATGCCCTCACACATTCATATACTGAAACCTAACTCTTATCGTCATAAGAATTTTTATATTCTTATATTCATAATATGTGAATGAGGTTTCAATATATGAATTTGGGGAGAACACAAACATTCAGTCTATAGCAGTATGTTTTATATTTGGAAAAAAAAGAAAACTATTAGTGGCCGGGTGTGGTGGCTCATGCCTGTAATTCCAGCACTTTGGGAGGCCAAGGTGGGTGGATCACCTGAGGTCAGGAGTTTGAGACCAGCCCAGCTAACATAGTGAAACCCCATTTATAATAAAAATACAAAAAATTAGACAGGCATGGTGGCACGCACCTGTAATACCAGCTACTCGGGAGGCTGAGGCAGGAGAATCACTTGAACCTGGGAAGCGGAGGTTGCAGTGAGCCCAGATTGCGCCATTGCACTCCAGCTTAGGCAACAAGAGTGAAACTCTGTCTCAAAAAAAAAAGAAAGAAAGAAAACTATTAGGAGGATGGTATTCTGATTTTTCTTAATCTAGAAACTGTTATGAAATATTTTAAACTGTGGACTGAATTCCCAGTTAGATCTGAGTTTAAGACATGCTGGAGTCTTGGGAACATGAACAATGATGCCAAATATAAATTTCTTTAGGTTAATATGTTATTATACATAATTCTCTAAAAATAAAATAATTTAATCTTTCTCTGGAGCTTATAAAGCTCTGGTGATTCAATCAAACTACCTGCTCAGAATATAACCACATTGTGTGTGTTTTCATGCTTACCAAGTAACAGCCCTTAAAATCTGTCATTTTTCCTTGAATGGAAGAATTGGCTTCCTATTTGTGTAAGTAAATTTCATGACAACCTCTCTAGGAAAATTCACAGAATGAAGAGGAGTGCTTTGCTCTGGCAGATAAACAGCTTCTCCACTCAACATTTTTTCAATGTGTTGTTTCTGTTTCTCTCCTTACAGTTTCCCTTCCCATATGGAGAGAACACATTTTCACACAAACAGAAATATGTTCATATCGATATTTGGTTGAGATTTTGTCACAGTGTTCTCCCTTGGCATCTATTTAACTGTTGTTCAATAACAGACTTTCCATATTTACAGTGTCAACAAATGCTCAGGGAATTTTTATCTCTTTCAGCATTGAACAAAATACCTTTATTAAATTGCACTGTCAATAGTGTGAAAAACTTTCCCCTTTTCTTTTCCCCTTCTTCCTCCTCAACACACATACTACTCTGTAAATACAATCTGAACATTTAAAAATGCCAACACTAGTAATATTTATAATGATTTAATGCATCAGCCTAGGTATTAAATTTGTGAGGACTCTTATTTACCAAGAGACTGGTATTAGCCTATGCATGGCCACCAATTCTCATTCTGGGCAATTTATTCCCTTAAATCTCTCTGGGCGTCATTTTCTATGTTCGAACTCAGGATTTTTAATTAGATGATTCCCTATGACTCAACACCAAAATTCCATGACACTATGTTCTTTTATTCATGGACTTACCATAATTGCAGTTGTGTGCTGGTAAAGCATCTCTCTGTGGAGAAAAGCTCTGATTTGCAGTATTTGCCAGTTTTGGTGGTGTAAATACTCTCATCATGGCCAATTTCAAACTGCCAACAGTTTAACTATCAGCTTTCAAGTTTTCTGGATATTTAGTAACCAATTCTCAAGGGGTGATACAACCTGGCACCAGCCCACTTCTCAAGCAGCTAATAATGACTGGGATTGAATTCATTTTAGAGGAATATATACATGTAAATCATATATATTTCTATTCAACTAACATGGTCCAATATTGAAAATATTGTACACATTCTAGAGAATCCCTTTCTTTCCATTCTCACTGCCACCACCTTAGTCACCTAAACTCCAGATTATTACAAGAGACACCATCACTGTCTAGATTAGTTTGGATTCCCCCCAGAAGCACAGCCTAAAAAAGGATTTGAATTGAATTTAGGTAGTTTATTTGAGAGGAGACAGGGAAGGGAGAAGGGAAGCAAGCATCTGTATTCCCCATGCGTTCTCTTTCTGAGTTGTGATGCTCTGACATCTGAGGCCTGGCTGACTCCGGAAGTTCTGCCGCGCGCAGGGTTAGCCAGTTCCTGGAGATAGTAAACAACTTGCCTATGAATGCAGTTTTCAAAAACAAGCCCCAATCCAGAGCCCACACCCCAAACACCTCCTTTATTAGGTTCTCACATTCCCAGCCATAATCTATCTGGTCTAATCATTCCAGAGCCAGATATCAGACAACTAGGGGTAGGCCCTATATCTCAGAGCCCCTTGAAATTATTCAAATAAGCCAGTCCTGTTTGTCCTCCCTCACCCACTCTTTTCCAAGGAAACCTACAGTTCCCCCCTCCTTCTACTTCCTGACCACCACCAATACTTCACCCTCCTGATGGGATGGCATGCCCCCTCCTTTTGGAACTGTGAGTAATAAACTATCTTTACAATAGGAATCATCTCATGATCTGTTGTCCTTATTATACTTAAATTTGGGGGAATTCATCATGTTTTAAAAGAAAGTCAAAAGTAAAAGCAGTTACTAAAGGGTATATTTTCAAGCCAGCTACTGTGAGCTACTGGAGTTTAATTTCACTTAGAGCCAGAACAGAACATACACCTCGAAGTTATTCCTTTGAGGGGCAAGGGAATTTGGGGTATTCACACATAAAATCCTGTCAATTACTGGTAAGGGGATGACAAGAGAGAAACATTAATATTCTGTCTATTCTGGTGGCAGAGCTGGTTCCAATGATGAGAGAGAGACCTCAGGCAAAGAAAATCAGGTGCTGGCAGTTGATAGACTGGGGTGCCCTAAAATGGTACAGGGGTGATATTAATGGTGCAACAATAATGCTACTGCACCATCATTGACCAGTTCTCTTTGGACCCCTGAACTCTGACATGCCTTTTGAGCCAGTAGCCACCAGTGATGTCTCCTGAAATTGCCTGAAACTTTAAGGACTGCTAATTCCAAACTATGTCTCACCTTCATTTGATTACAAAAATCCATGATGACCAGGTTCTCCGAATCTCAAACCCTGCTCCAATAATTTGGCCAATGGCCAAGTTCCTTGCAGACCTCTGGAACCATCACCTACAGCCAACACACTGAGCAGCTTCACAGATTGTTTTTGTTTTTTTTTTTTTCTACTTCCTCAGCAATACTGAAATTCCCTACACTTTCAACTTAGCTCCTTAAATTAGACCCACATGAAAAATGTGTAGGAACCTGCCAGTCACTTGCAGCCCACAGAGAAGCTCAGGAATCACCTCAGGCCTTCCCCTCTCTATGGCTTCTGTAACCACCTTAGTTGTCCCAATGTCATTTGGATCCCTACTTCAGTCCCTCCCTCTGTTTTCTGGTTGAGCAATTTGATTTCCAAATGTTTACCACCCTCTAAACAGGCAGCCTCTCAGGATAACGCTGCTTCCAGAAATTGCCTATCAGTCTATCACACTGCCTCAAGGCTCCCACGTTAAATATTTGCTAGATGAATGAATACATCCAAAGTAATGAAGAGCAGGAGATGTTATATTTATCCTAACTTCCCATTGCCACTGTGTAGCAACCCTTCCTCCTCTATGCCATCACCTTCACCCTTTCTCCATATCGACTCATTTCTCCAAATAACCTGCGAGACTTGGCAGCCTTCCTTCCTCCCCCCAGTTTTGGCAGGGGACAAGATAGATTATGTGGTAGACCATCAGCTAAGAAGGCTACCAACAATTGACACACAGCTTCTCCACCAAGTGAAGGAGTCCAGTTCCCCTCATCTTGAATCTCAGTTTGGCTCTGTGATTTGCTTTGACTAGCAGAATACAAATGATGTTCTGTGAGTTTTACAGCCTAGGCCTCAACAGGCAAGGCAGCTTCCATTTTTCCTCTCTTGGAACACAGTCACCACGTAATGAAACTCGGGCTCGATTCCTAACTGACGGAATATCACGTGGAGAGAAAGAGCGATGCAAGCAGGCTTCAGCCACTCCAGCCATGGAGACAAGGCCTAGACATGTGAGTAAAGTCATCGTGGATGTTCCCAGGCTGGTTTGCAGCCACATGCGGGATCTCAGCTGCACCATGTGAAGCCAAAGAACTGCTCAACTGATCCCAGTCAACCCGCAGAACTGTGAGAAATAATAAAACTGTTATTTTTTTAAGCCTTAAGTTTTGAGGTTCTTTACTGTGCAGCAATAAGTAACAATCTTTTTAGTTCTCCCGCGTCTCTCCCTACTATGCCATTTATTTATTTATTTATTTATTTATTTATTTATTTTGCAGAGACAGAGTCTGGCTCTGTCACCCAGGCTGGAGTACACTGGCATGATCATAGTTCACTGCACCCTCAACTTCCTGTGCTCAAGCAAAACTCCCACCTCAGCCTCCTGAGTAGTAAGGACTACAAGTGCATGCCACCAGGCCCAGCTAATTTTTTAAGTTTTTTTGTAGAGACGGGAGTCTCACTATGTTGCCCAGGCTGGTCTCAAACTTCTGGGCTCAAGCAATCCTCTCGCCTTAGCCTCCCAAAGCACTGGAACCACAGGTGTGAGCCACCATACCTGGCCCATTTATTTTACTAATAGGAAAAAAAAAAATCCAAGCACTGAAAAAGGAATAACTTATAATAACATAACTGTGGTGACCAAATCACTGGTTGAATGTATATTGACTTCATAACAAAGCACTGCTTTTAAAAAACGTAATCAGCGCTAGCCAGTTGCAATAGCCCCAAACCAAAGACTTCCCAAAGGTTCACAAAAAGTAGAACTGTATATTAAATTGTTGTATATTTGAATAACAGGATACCATACAGCAATGAAGACTATGTACAACAACATGGGTGACTCTTACAAATATGCTGTTGACTGAAGGAAGCCAGACAGGACAGAGTACATGCTGTATTATTTAACTTTTCTGAGGACAAAACTGGCAACTCTTGGCAATGTTGATAAAAGCCAGAATCACACTTCCCCCTCAGGAGGAGGTAGGGTCAGGAAAGAAGCCTGAGGTTGGCACTGGGGGTAAAGGTAATATCTACTTCTTCATTTAGGCACTGGCTGCACACGTGTGGTCAGTTTGTGAAAATTCATTGACCTATAGACTTTTGATATATGTATTTTACTTCAATGAAAAGTTTTAAATAGTAATCAGGATTAGAAGAATATTCCTCCAAAATTCCAGCAAACAGTCAGCTTATTTTGCATTGGGAGAGCTTTGGAAGTGTGTTCTATTTAAGGCATAAAAAATGTGACATGAGTTTAGATAAATTCAGTAATTCGGTTAAGGTATACATAACATTTGTTAGGAAATAAACATCTTCATTCCTTTTTTCTACCTTTTTAATGACCTCTCAATCTAAATGAGAATCATACTTGAACCTCCAAAGTCTGGAAAATGAAGAAAGTCTCTCTTCTTTTAGACAGTATGGTCTGAACACTCCCTCAGTACAGAAATGCCACCAGCTCCCAATTCATTGTCACATGAATTGAGACCCCAAGGTAAGCATCAAGGGGAACCACGGAAGTAATAGATAGGTAGGGACCCAAAGCAGCCCTTCAGGGAAGAACTGGTGAGACACGGCATTCACTCAACCCATATTTACTGCCTTACCTGTGTTAAGCACTGTTCAAGCAGCTGAGCGTACAATGATGGGCCAGGCAGACACCATTCCCTGCTCTCATGGAATATTTATTTTAAAATAAAATATATTTTAAAAGTATATCATATATTAAATATATATTTATTTTGGTTTTACATTTGTTTTCCCATCACCTCAATTAATATGTCATTTTAGCAAAGACTAAACCCATTTCCTCTTTCTGAACACAGCTTGCCCTTGGATTTGACCACGTGGTTGAATTTGAGTGGAATATAATGTTAGTGGAAGGAATGTGTACCACTTGTAGATCCGAGCCAAACAGAACAAACAAAAATCCCTCCCTTGAGCACTTTTCCACACACTCTTTCCTCCTTCCCACCAGTTGAGGTGAAGATGACCTTCAGGAAAACCCTGGCAGTCACATGGCAAAGGCAGACAATGATAATGGCAGAGACTCCACCACACTGAGTCCCTCATTAACTGCCTGGTTGTCCAGAAGAAAGCCTCACTGGAGTGTTAGACGAGTGAGAAACAAACTTCCATTGGGGCTTTACGTATTATAACATCTAGCATTAGACACGAATACATCAAAGTTTCCATTTAATCTGAAAGTCATACCATCTTTGTATCCACTGAAATGTCTTCCAAGAGTGAGTGAGGTGTCTGGCATATAGAAGAGAATCATTCAGATTTCTTTTTTTTTTTTTTTTTTTTTCTTTTTCAAATGGGCTCTCGTTCTGTTGTCCAGGCTGGAATGCAGTGGTGCAATCTCAGCTCACTGCAACCTCCACCTCCTGGGTTCAAACGATTCTCCTGCCTCAGCCTCCTGAGTAGCTGGGATTACAGGTGTCTGCCACCATGTCCAGGTAATTTTTGTATTTTTAGTAGGGACGGGGTTTCACTATGTTGGCCAGGTTGGTCTCGAACGCCTGGCCTCAAGTGATCTGCCCGCCTCAGCCTCCCAAATTGCTGGGATTACAGGCATGAGCCACTGCACCTGGCCAGATTTCAATAAGTGGAATTGATATACAGAAATGGAGGTAAATTTGTATCTTGGTTTGGATTCCCCAGAAGTAGTCTCTGGGACATGGATTCAAGTAGAAATAGTTTATCTGGAAAGTGACACCAAGAAACACCAGTAAAAAAGTAGGGAAGTGAGATAGGGAAAGGAAGGCAGTCAATAAATGGTGCATCACCACTACAATGTCCACTGTAGGAAACTGGAGCTCATTCCTGATGGGTAACTACAGAAGACAATGAAGAACAAGCCATGGTATTAGCCCACTGAGAGATGAAAGTGGAATAAGTATCCACCAAGTCCCCATACAACATTGGTTGAGGGATTTACCTTTCTGACACTTCCAGCCTGTCCTTTGTACCAGCCAAGCATGCTCCTACGGCCAGGGAACAGGTAGGGGGAAGAGTCCACAGGCAAAAATTTATAGGTCTAAATAGCCATCCATGTATAGATATGAATGCCAAGGGGATATGGATAGGGCACTCAGATTTGGCCTTGGAGAAGGAGTCATAGTTAACAAGGAGTCATAGTTTAAGAATCCTCTTGGGACTAGATCATTAGACTGGTAATGAATGGGCCCATAGCAAGAACTCAATCTGGATCCTCCATCATATCCATCACCTCCTCTTTTGAGTCTTTCTCTGCTCCAGTCAGACTTTCCTATGCTCCAACTCTGCAACATCAGCCTGCTTTGACCAGTATCCAGTATCATCCTCTTAAATTCCCTGCCCAACCTTCTCTGCTAATCCAGGTCTTAGCATCCCTTGTAGGCTCAGCTCAAGATTTACTTTCTCAAAAAGTCTTGCCCTGTCTACTCAAGTCCTCAGAGAACTTTTTTTCCCCTCTGGTGAGCTCATAGCCTTTAATGGGAATGATTCTTTGGGGCCTCTCATTATGTACATGGCCTTTAGATATCTCTACTACAAATATCCGATCTGTTTCTTTAACTCATGTGGAGCTACTTAACTACAGAGCTGCATGTACAAGGTCTCCCTGATGACTTTACAAATGGCAAGGACCATTTGCTAATACTTTGCCATATCCACACTTAACACTGAGCAAAGCCAGAATTAGACAGTTAGTAAATAATCGTAGAAGGAATAAAGAAACTGAGGGAAGTATGGTAAAAGGAGAGTGAGGGGAGGAGGGAAGATGACATTGGAAGAGGGAAGGAGAAGAGCATAAGTGGAAGGTGCTTCTAGGATGAATATTTTAAGAAAATAATAGACTTAAATAATTGAAGTAAAAGCTTTGAACTATTTATGTAGATATGCATTGCTATATTCTTAACTGCTATGGCACGGTTCTCATGATATCTTATTTTACTTTCAATATTTCATTGTTTTTTTTCTAATTAGCCACTATTATAAAATTTTACTTAGTCCGCTTTTGAGCAGCCTCAGACTTTTGAACATTGTATATCCATAACACTAATTCAGTAGTTTGATACATAAATAGCTAGATAGTTAAATAGGTAGAGAGAGAGATACAAAGGTAGCTAGATAGATGATAGATAGATAGATAGATAGATAGATAGATAGATAGATAGATAGATTTGTATATTTGCACATATGTATGCCCAAATATGGTTGCTCTCATATTGTTTGATGAGTAAACATTTTGGAGATGAAAGATCCCATTCAGACAAATGAAAGTCCTTGTACTGCTTTTACGTAGCATACGTGTTACAAATTAATACAGATGACACAAAGGTAAAAACCTTTTAGTATCTCAAAACAAAAGTTTTACCTTTAATGAGATGCTGAAGAATTTCAGCTTATTGACAATATGTGCAATTTTCTTTTCTTTTCTTTTTTAGATGGAGTTTCACTCTTGTGAAACTCTTGCCCAGGCTGGAGTGCAGTGGTGCCATCTAGGCTCACTGCAACCTCCGCCTCCCAGGTTCAAGCAATTCTCCTGCCTCAGCCTCCTGAGTAGCTGGGATTACAGGCATGCACCACCACGCCCAGCTAATTTTGTATTTTTAGTAGAGACAGGGTTTCTCCATGTTGGTCAGGCTGGTCTCGGACTCCCGACCTCAGGTGATCTGCCCACCTTGGCCTCCCAAAGTGCTGGGATTACAGGCATCAGCCACTGCTCCTGGCCACAATTTTCTTTAAAAAGGACACAATTAAAAAATAGACATAGTGTCTGGAAATATCTTGTTGAAGACTATGCCTAAAACATGAGATGAAATAAAGGATATTATATTTTATCTCTCTGAGATAAAAATTTCATTATAACAGGCAAAACTATCATTTGATGAGAGTTTAGTTTTAGGAATGCATCCTGTATAAAAAGATGAGATGAATTACCTTTATGAGCCCTATAAAATAGAGCAAAGAACTGGCCACCTTCCACACACAGTATTGTACTCTTTTGATTGGAAAAACAGAAGCCATACGGTTATGAATGAGAAAGGGAATTTATTATTAGGATACCAGGTGTCAGTACCCACCTTTAAGGCAGGCAAGGGGGCCTCCTGCACTGAGATCCCCACTTTATAGCAAAGCTCCTCAATGTGCGATCCCCAGAGCAGTACCAGTTGAGGAATTTTTAGATACCTATTTGCCACAAGGGAAACTCACATAAGAAAGTAAGCATAAGTATTCAGAAACTTTTATAACAACCTGACATTGTCACAACATTCAAACACATGATTTTAATTTTACAAAATTATCGGTCCACAACATTATATGTTATTTCTAATACCATTACAAATGTTAAAGAAATGGACCTTGACCACATATAGTTGGAAATGCATTGCTTTTGAAAACTCTGTCTGGCCCTCCTCAGCCACGCACCTTTCCATGGGGTAAGGGGTCTGTGGTCCATGGGGATATGTCCACCCAGATTCTTTTAAATCGCTCTGCGAATACCCAGGACCCCAGAGATCTCTACCCAAATGGGCAGAAAGAAAGAAAAGACAAGATGGTAAATGGAAGCTATCTCATAAATAAGATTAGTCCTTCCCTCTGACCCTATCTGTCTTGATCATGCTTCCCCTCTGTCTCCACTTCACACTTCAAAAGATAACCATAGAAATGCAGGTGAAGGGGGATGGTGATCAGAGACAAGAAGGAAGACATAGGTCGGCACAGTGGCTCTCTGATTCCAACATTTTGGGAGGCTGAGGCAGGAGGGTCACTTGAGCCCAAGAGTTTGAGACCAGCCTGGGCAAAATAGCAAGACTCTACAAAAAAAAAAAAAATCAAAAATTAGCCAAGCATGATGATATGTGCCTGTGATCCCAGCTACTCAGAAGGCTAAGGCAGGAGGATGGCTTGAGCCCAGCAGTTTGAGGTTGCAGTGAGCTGTCATTGCACCCCTGCACTCCAGTCTGGGTGGCAAAGCAAGACCCCATCTCTAAATATAAAAATAAAAATAAAATAATAATTTAAAAAAGAAAGGAAGGTATAATGGGAATCTTGAAAGCTATGGAAGCAAAATTGAAATCAACATAAGCAAACTAAGTATGCATCCCATCCCTGCACTCTTACCCACCCAATATCAAACACTGAAGCAGAAATCTCTCCCCAGAAGTCACCTTCTGATATTGTGGGGCTCAATAAGTTGGAAAATAAAATCAGCCTCAACTTCAGCTCTTGACTGCTCAAGCAGACAACAAGCGTGCTCAAGGCCCAATTTTTCTCAAAGTCCCTGAAGGTCACAACTCCATATGAAGCCACCAGTGCCCATGACTGTCTGCTTTCTCCCCAAGTTGCATCTGGTTTAGATTCCTGTTAACAGATGCCCTGACTTCTAGCTGCTCGTTTCTCCCTATAGCTCTGGACTCTGGATCCCGCCTTACCCAGCCATGGGATGCATGACTGATAAACCATAACTGCCAGGAAACCTGCGTATACCAAACTTCACAAGTACTCACTCTCTTGACTCAAATGAGAGGAAAACAAAAAATAAGTATCTGGGAGAAGGAGATCCAGTAGCTGCCCTGTGATACAGAAAGAGAGAAAACATCTTTTGTTTACCCATTTATTTTTCGCCACGGAAGTTCTGCCAAATTCAGTCATTCTGATGACCTTGGTGCTTGCCCTGTCTCCCTGGCTAGTCCCTTTATCAATTTATTTGTGTATTTATTTAGTAAATCCTGAAAACTGCTCTTATAGAGAATTTAAAGAGAAAGCAAATACAGTAACTATTGTAGTTCTAAGCAGTTGGAGGAGGGATCAGGGGCCAGGCGCAGACACGCCATGTGGAAGAGAAGCTGGAACAGTTCCCCCACCATGTGGAGCAGAGAAACTGGCAAAGCAACTTAATGGGGGCAGGGAGGGAGGCCCGACTGCCATCAGGAGGAAGATGCTAATCCACATGACCCCATAAATCATGGCCCCAGAGGCAGCAGGCGTGCAGTCATCAAAATAAAAATAAAAACAAAAGCAAAGTAAACCAAACTCATGTCAGGCTACTAGGCTGCAGCCGTTGCCATCAAGGGAGAACTGTGCTGTTGTGTAATGTGAGACTTGAAATAAAAGTCTTAGGTGGACTAGAGCAGAAAGAGGCAGGGTTACTGTGAAAAGGGGGCTGTGTAGTTCTTTCTAGAGCTTCACACACCAGACAAGAAAAGTCTGCTCACTTGCCTTCATTAAAGAACTGACTTCTTGGCCGGGCACAAGTGGCTCATGCCTGTAACCCTAGAACTTTGGGAGGCTGAGACAGGTGGATCACTTGAGGTCAGGAGTTCGAGACTAGTCTGGCCAACCTGGTGAAACCCCATCGCTACTAAAAAATACAAAAAATTAGTTGGGCATGGTGGCACGTGCCTGTAGACCCAGCTACTCCTGAGGCTGAGGTGGGAGGATCCCTTGAGCCTGAGAGGCAGATATTGCCGTGAGCCAAGATAGTGTCACTGCACTCCAGCCTGGGCAACAGAGAGAGACTCCATCTCAAAAAAAAAAAAAAAAATTGACTTCTCCACCAGCTCACCACATTCTGCATGCACTTCCCAAAGTACTGAAGTTTTGCTAAGAGTTTGTGCTTCTTTGTTCAAAACAAGGCCAGGAGAAGGGTTTCTGCAAGAACTGACAGTGGAGGCTGCTCAAACTCTCCCAAGTGGGAGAAAAATGCCTAGAGAGATAGCAGATTAAAACCAACAACAACAACAACAAAAAAAAAAAAAAAAAAAAAAAAAAAACAGGAAAATATTCTGAGTGATAGTAAAAATTAACTGAGATTCCTTGGGTAACTTTATAATGCAGGAACATAGAACAAGTAAGAGCTGCAGGAAACATTTGCTGAGTGGATTTTGTGGGAAGTTGAAGACTCCACATTGAAGAATTGCAAGCGTTACCAGCCCTGAGGGGAACGTGCCGCGGTGCAAGAAGAGAAGAGAGGGATAAGGGTAAGGGCATAAAAGCAGTTCTGCAACCTTGGAAATGTGGAGAAAAAGCATCCAGAAGGCATAATTACCATCGTGAGGGGTGTAAACATTCAGATCCTTCTTAACTATGGGTGATACATTTGTATGCTTCCCATTCCTAAGTTTTTTCTCTTTGAAAACACACATGCACTAGCTTCTTGCCCTCCCCCTGTCTCCACCACTGTTCCTTCTCTGGCCCATGGCCTCTATCCAGGTTTGTGCAATAACAGAAGGAAGAAGAGGCTTGAAGAGAGAGCCCAGCGCTTTGATCTTCCAGAGACAGCACTGAGCTCCACTCCCCTGGGTGCCCATCACCTCTTCCTGCCCATTCAGAAAATCCCATTGATCTTTAACTAGTACTTTCCTCTGAGAAAAATAGGGTAAATGTCACTATCATCGCTTCCTAGATGTCAAGGTTGAGGCCCTGAGAAATTAAGCAATTTGCTACAAATATACCCAATCCAGCAGTGATCCACCAAGAAATGCTGAGCAGCCAACATTTTAAATTCCAATTTATTGGGCCACTTTTCTGTAAAGATTGGCTCAATATCTCAGAAAAGTGTCTACAAATTTGTACAGGATGACTGAAGGCAGTGAGGAATGCAGGCTTAAAGAAAACCTAAAAGAAGGACATTATAGGCACAATATCTCACAGGGGATGAGGTAATGACAAGAATTACGTGTTTAAGAAAAGAATAGAAAAGAAAAACTGGGCCCTGGAATTTTAAAAAATGAAATAAACTATTCAGAGTCTTAATTAGATAAGATTTTGAAGGCATCTAAGTATTAATAATAATACTCTGGGGCAGAGGAAAAATAAATAAGAGAATAGTTGTAAATGTTTATCTGAGTCTAATCAGTGCATAATTAAATAAATACCTGGAAATATCTGCATTTCCTTATTTATACTCTCCCTTTTCCAAATATAATTTAAAGCAACTTATAAAAAATAGGAAACGCATTAAGATAAAATAAATATAAGGCAAATAAGGAAAATTGGACTAAATGAGAATAAAGGTAGAGTAGCAAGACATGGAAAGGAGAGAGTTTAGAACCCAAAATGTAAGTTATGGGAGAAAGTGTTACAGAGTGGTTAGGAGCATTTGATGTCAGACAAAACAAGATTTTAGTTCTTGCTCTGTTATCCTTCTGTGATCTTGGATGAGTTTACTTAACCTGTTTAAGCCTGAGTTTTCTCCTCTATAAAATGAAGGTTTTAAAGAGCGCTTATGTCATAGCTGTGTCATCAAGAACAAGCAAGAAAATTCTTATATTTACCAGGATGTCTATCAAATGATGTTTTTAATAAATGAAACCTTCTGTTGTAACCTACTCACACAGGAAAGGGAGACCCCACATTGAATCTAAGCATTCCAGCAGCCAACAGATACTAAGGAAAAGCATAATAATTTTTCCTGAATCTGAGACTAGGCAAGTAAGTTTCTCCCATGGACCTTAACAACAAAACACAAGTTTTAGAGTAAACTCATGTGTTTCCTTATAGTAAACACAGTAACGAGCTACCAAAGGATTTAAAATAAAATTTTAAAAAATGTAATATCACTTATCAGGCCAGGTGTGTCGGCTCACACCTGTAATCCCAGCACTTTGGGAGTCCAAGGCGGGCAGATTGCTTGAGCTCAGAAGTTCAAGATCAGCCCGGGCAATATGGTGAAACCCAGTCTCTACCAAAAATACAAAAATTAGCCGGGAGTGGTGACACACCTGTAGTCCCAGCTACTCATGTGGGAAGCTGAGATGGGAGGATCACTTGAGCCCAGGAGGCAGAGGTTGTAGTGACCCAAGATTGCACCACTGCGCTCCAGCCTGGGCAACAGAGCAAGACCCCATCTCTAAAAAATAAATAAATAAATAGATCTCACTTCTCATTATAAGCTTCCAGCTTTATGCTAACACGCAGGTAAAATAAGGCAGTCATTCAAAGGCCTCATGATATGTGATTCAACTACAAAGTTCTCCACTGTTCCCTTTCATAATACAGATAGATTTTAGAGTTTCAGAAAGGTTTTATCGTTGGTTCGGTTTAGATTTTAATATAAGGTCCTTAGACCCTTATCTGTTTGGACTTCTAATTATTTCTGAACTTGCTGATGTCAAATGCAAAATCTGGGGTGGGGAGGACAGGGTAGAGTGTGCAAATATGTATATTTTTCAAGGAGATTATCCATAGTTTTCATCAGATTTCAATGGAGTCTGTGACCCAATAGGTCAAGACCCAGTTTCCTAGATTAATGGATAGAATATACATGCTGCAAGTATATGATTCAATTATTTTGGCCAACCTCAAATAGGTAGAAACACCTTTGAAATGAAAACACTACACACAGGCCAGGC
The DNA here is from genome assembly GCF_001698545.2 of Rhinopithecus bieti. Lineage (NCBI taxonomy): Eukaryota > Metazoa > Chordata > Mammalia > Primates > Cercopithecidae > Rhinopithecus > Rhinopithecus bieti. The sequence goes on from NW_016803192.1 coordinate 2,526,604, forward strand.
ACTGGTAGCTCAACACTTGGGAGGCTGAGGTGAGTGGATCACTTGAGGTCAGGAGTTTCGAGACTAGCCTGGCCAACATGGTGAAACCCTGTCACTACTAAAAATACAAAAATTAGCCAGGCGTGGTGCTGGTTTGTCTGTAATCCCAGCTACTCAGGAGACTGAGGCAGGAGAATTGTTTGAACCTAGGAGGCAGAGGTTGCAGTGAGCTGAGATCATGCCACTGCACTCTAGTCTGAGCAACAGAGCAAGACTCTGTCTAAAAAAATAATAATAATAACAAACAAACAAAAAACACCAGATACAGATTCTCAGTTGGGAATACAAAAGCTCATTATTCTTAGCAAAATTGGAAAGGCATATCTAGCAAACAAATAAATAAATAAGGTGAGCTGACAACTGGTGGCTAACCAAGGCAAAACATGGAAAAAGTAATAATCATAAAAAATAAAATTTGGCAAAGATTAAGACCATGTTTATTACAATATAGTACTTTAAAAATACTTAAACTAGCCCTTATTTATAGCTTACAAATAATTCCAATGAAGCTGATGGGATTTCCGAGATGGTAAAGATTCCCAGCCAAATAGGAAAGGTACAGAGCCTTGCTGTATGTCATTCCCCCACTTTCTTCAAATCTTATCAGCAACCATTTCTCAAGCAAACTTTTCCTTATCTAAAATGTAACTACACACCTTGCACACAAAATCTGACATTTCACATCCTCCTTCTCTAATTTTTTCTGAAAACTTGCAATTTTCTAATATCCTTTTTTAAAAAAACAACTTTTCATCTTATTTATTGTCTCTTTCCCAACTGGAATGTAAATTCTTTAAGGGCAGAAGTTTGTTCATTTTAACATTGTTTGTAATAGCTAAATACTACAAACAACTTAGATTTCTAACAGTAGAAGAGTGGAATACATGATGTCACACTCATATTTCACAATTTAAAAGATTGAAACAGATCTAGATTGCTAACATGAAACATTCTCCAAGACATGATGTTAAATGGGAAAAGAGTAACTTAAAGAGTAAAACAAGTGGGATGTAACTTATGTTTGACAAAACACATTGTAACTCTGTTTTCTATAAGTTTACATGTATGTTTACAAATGCATAGAAAAACCTAGAGAGATAAATGACTCATAACAGTGTTTATATTATAATGGGATTTCAACATGGGATGGCTAAACAACTTTAGTTTGTCTGTACTGCTTATATTTTTAGAAAAATGAATCCATTTGTATTATACAGTAATTTAAAATAAATTGGGCCAGGCATAGTGGTTCACATCTGTAATTCTAGCACTTTCGGAGGCCAAGGCGGGAGGATCACTTGAGCCCAGGAGTTTGAGACTAGTCTGAACAACATAGTGAAACGCCATCTCTACAAAAAATGCAAACATTAGCCAGACATGGTGGTGCATGCCTGTATTCCCAGCTCCTCGTGAAGCTGAGGTAGGAGGATGACCTGAGCCTGGGGAGGTTGAGGCTGCAGTGAGCCGTAATCACTCCACTGCACTCCAACCTAGGCAACAGAGTGAGACCCTATCTCAAAAAACAAAATAAAATAAAAAGAAAAATGCGTTAGTTTCTTTAAATTCTTACACAATCCCTCTACATATGTTGATCGTGGATTATACATACACTTTGATGCCATAGCTGGACGTTAGTCATTTTAAAAACTCCCACATGATTTTTGTATTCCTATGTTTCACTCAACAATTCCTATCTTGAAATATTTTTATCTATATGCACATCTTAGCCGTATGTAGTAGTGAATACTACTTAGCTTATCTGTTAAATAAATTATTCCTCAGTAAAATATAAATTGCTGGCTAACTCAGACAGCAATTAAAATCTTGAGTGTGTCGCTGACCATGGGCCAGCTTACCCTTCCTTTTCCCCATTCCTGCCCCATCCCAACAGCCTAGTGTCCTTCCAGTGCACATATCAGGAAAATACCAGGTGGCTTTTCCTTCTCCTCCAGCTGTGGCCATCTACTTACCTCCTCCTCTTCCCAGTCCCTCTAGGATTCTCCTCTACCCATACAGACCAGCTTTGGGTGCTCCTGTGGACTTCCATGATACCTTGGAAGCTTCATGCTCATAGTATTTACGACACCATCTCAGAGCAAATGTTACTGATTATCTACTATGGGCCATGTGCCAGACACTGACTGAACAAGAGGCTGCCTATAACACAGTGAATTAGATATCTGTTTCCTGCCCACATGAACTTTACAGAATAGAGTTTTTGTTTACTTGTTTATGTTTTCTCTAGATCTGCTGTCTCCAAATTATTTGTATCTCACACTCAAATCAATAAATACATTTGAATTCATTTTTCCAACAGTGTGCCAATAGATTTCAGTTTGTTTAAAAATTGGGGAAAAAAGTAAGAAAGAAAAGAATAAATTGCTTTACGCACTTGAGAGCAAAAGGTTTTACATTGAGGGCAAAGTCATCGAATGTACTTTTAAAATATTGCTGCAACTCTTTGTAGTTTAGTAATTTTCCGGATTTAGGGATGGTTTTAAAAGGTTTTAAGTTACCTTCATTTCAATACAAAACTTGTATGTTTTAATTGCCATTATAGCTGAAAATGTATCTTACATGGTCCTTACATGCAAAAGAAGAAGTATGTTACTGCTTGACTTGCTTTTTCAATCTCATAAGGCAACTACAGCAAAGTTTTTGGTATTAAAATTTGCCTAATCATATCGATTTTCCCTATCAACCAAATATTTCTGGTTCTTCTAAGTAGTAGGATTGCACTTCCCCTCAATCTTGGAATCTGAAATATCCATATGACTTCCTTTGCCCAAAGAAATCTGAACAGAAGGGACACGTGTCACTTCTGAGCAGAAGCTTTAAGAACCAGCGCACAACGCAGTACTGCTCACTTTCCCTCTGCCATCGAGACCACCAGTGATTCAGGCAGGGCTGCTGCATTAGCCTGTGCCCATGAGTTATGAATGAGAAGTATCACTGCAAAGTAAACTTTTGTCGTCTGAGGCCATGGAGGTCCAAGAGTTGTTTATTGCAGCATAATTTGTCTACCTTGTTGGATTAGATGCTAGGATGCAAGTGGCCAGTTATTAAGCCATTGTCCTTTAGTTAAAACCTACTACTCCAAACTATGCTTTGTGACGCTGGGCCTAGAGATCTTGCAGATTTCCTTTCTTCATTCCAGGTTGACTCCCTGTTAGGTTCTGCCAATATGATGGATACCGAAAGACTGGAAGGTGGGACTGTAAGGGATAGGGGTGAGAGTGGTTCCTTCCTGTTTGCGTACTTTTCTGTCAGCATATCCACTGTCTCACAGAGATTCGGGTTTCAATATCACAGGGCCTCTCTTTCAAGTTTCCATGTTCCAATAAATAACCCTAACCTCATCTCTTTGTTTCCTCAGTCTGACGGGTCATGACTGCTTTTTGGAGTTACAGCCATTGCATTACCTTAACTATTACTTTCTGCTTTTTTTCAGTTGCACAAATCTGTTAAACTAATTCCACATATTAAATTCTCTCCATTAGCATAACCGTTACAGTTTCTGTTTTCCTGTTTGGACTCTGACTGCTACACAGAGAAATCTCGTTATATGTGAATAAATTTCCTTTGATCTCTTCTTTACCCATTTAGCTCCATGTTTCTTGACAATAGGAAAATTTGAGCCAGTGAGTTCATCTGTTCCTACCATTTTGGTGAAGAAAATTGCTAAGTCCATATGGAGCAAGCACTACATGCAAGGCAACGGGTCGAGGAGTTAGGTGTTCAGGGGACATTTCACACTGAGTCAAGACCTGCAGCTTTGCTTTCTAAATAGTTCAGAAGTTACCTAACATAGCTTTGGTTTTGTTTGTTGTTGTTGTTGCTGTTGTTGTTGTTTGACATAGAGTTCTGCTCTTGTCACCCAGATCGCAATGGCGCGATCTCAGGTCACCGCAACCTCTGCTTCCCGTCAAGCAATTCTCCTGCCTCGGCCTCCCGAGTAGCTGGGATTACAGGCATGCGCCACCACGCCCTGCTAATTTTGTATTTTTAATAGAGACGGGGTTTCTCCATGTTAGTCAGGCTGGTCTCGAACTCCTGACCTCAGGTGATCCACCCATCTCGGCCTCCCAAAGTTCTGGAATTACAGGCATGAGCCACCACACCCGGCCTGGTTTTGTTTTTAAAACTAGGCTCTTGGGCCGGGCGCGGTGGCTCAAGCTGTATCCCAGTATTTTGGAGGCCGAGACGGGTGGATTCCGAGGTCGGGAAATCGAGACATCCTTGGGCTAACACGGTGAACCCGTCTCTACTAAAAAATACAAAAACTAGCTGGGCGAGGTGGCGGGGCTGTAGTCCCGCTACTCGGGAGGCTTGACGGACGGAGAATGCTGTGCCTGGGAGGCGGAGCTTGCAGTGAGCTGAGATCCGGCCACTACACTCGGCCTGGGCGACGAGGGATTTCCGTCTCAAAAATAAAATAAAATAAAATAAAATAAAAACTAGGCTCTTTAAGGAGAAAATTTTTAAAATGTCATCTACTTGGAATAAAACCTATTCCCAGGTTGTCCCTTAAAGAAAATCCTCTGCCTCCTCAATTTACCTTTTGACTAAATTGAAAGCACCAGCAAAGTAAGGAAAATGTAAGGTATTTGCTTCTCAATATACAAGGACAGAAAATCGTTTGATTTAAATAACAGGGAATTATAATTCCTAGCAAAAAACGCAGTCAAGCTGCTGGGTGGTGTTTCCGCTGCCTTTATTACACAGGTGTAGCTTAACAAGACGATCACCCTTTTCCCATCACATTTGCTGCAGACTGTTCTTTGCCTGGTCCCAAAACACAAAATGCCACCTATATGATATAGAAAGTAAGTGTGATTTTTTTTTAACCAGCAACTGATAGCATAGCTATTAAAAAGCCACTCGTCAGGAAATTGAAGCTCAGAATTCTAACAAGTGGCTTGTTAGTGAAGAATGTCCTGCCTGAAGTATGGAGCAGGCTTGTCACTTTTTACTCCATCCTCTGAGGATAATAAGTAAGGAGGACAAAATGAGTGCAGCCCTCCTGGGTCTCCCCTTAAGAGTTTAAAAGCAAAATATTGATTTTGAGTTACCCTGCTTCAACTCAGCTTTGCTCTCATGATATTTTTATTCCCTTGTAGATTCCTGGGTCCATTTGTTGCAGATTTTAAAAAGTAAATCACTGGTGAATCTGTGGTGTGTCCATGTAACATTTCTGCACCTAAAAATATGGTCAATTGACACCTTAAAGGTTTCCAAGCAGCTCTAACTCTTAGTGACATCTCTAGTTGCATCCCTAGTATGTTCAAAACAGATAAAGTGGATGAATTGATTTTAGTTGTATAAAACCCTTTACAAAATCTCTTTGTGGCCATCTATGCAGTCTCTTGATGATTTATAAAGGATTTGCTTATGACACAAATGTGACCCTCTACTCTTCTCCATTTTGTTTTTCAATGAGGTCCACAGTGAATTTCCTGAGGCCAAGAGACCAAAAGCAGAAAATTCTTAGGTGCCCAGAGAAAGACAGAGTACTTGCTAATTTGTACTAAGAGACATTCGAATTCTGATTCATATTATTATCAATATTAGTATTATCATCAAAAAAGCCTTAAATTGGACCGATTAGGATTTTTAAATCCTAGTTGCAACTTTAAAATGACCATTGGAGCTTTCTTCTGTCGCATAAAGTTGTTAGCTAAATTCTGACCAGTGAAAGCTGAGAAAAATAGCATGTTAACAGTCATTCTAAATGATGTTTAGCCACTCTTCTTTGGGTTTCTAAGGAACAAATAATGGAGAATTTACATTAGGGGATAAGTCTACATTCTGAGTCTTTATCTAAATTTCTCAGAATTTCCTAACATTATTAATGGTTTCATATGCATCCACAGGACTGAACTCCTTTTTTTTCCTGGACTCCTATATAGATAAGGAGCCATTTATATCTAACAGAATGGATCTCAGCTTTCACATCTGCAAAGAGAGCTTTTAGAAGTCTCCAAACTCTCCTGATTTTTAAACTCCAGATGTAGATGATTGCTCTTGGCTGTGCCATAGAGATGCCAAATGATCTTGATTAATTTACTTTCACTCCAGCTTTTTATACCTCTGGATCTCCCTTTATAAAATAAATGTTACCATATTCCTACAAGACAATTATTTCTCCATAGAGATGTGACTAAGTCAATAACATGTATTGAGACAATTATGCAAGGGTCTGTGGATATAGAGATGAACAAGACACAGATCATGTTGAGACACAAAGAAACCAGTGGTCAAAACGCAAGACATATAAAGAGAGAAACAGAGGGGACCCCAGGGTGGCTGGAGATGTCAGGAAAGGCTTACTAAGAGATGATATTTGAGCCAAATATTGAACAATGGGTAGAAGCTAATCAAGTGGAAGGAGGGTATATTAATTTACTAGGGTTGCTATAACAAAGTACACAAACTGGGTAGCTCAGGGGAACAGAAATGTATTGTCTGACAATGCTGGATGCCAGAAGTCCAAAATAGAGGTATCAACATGGCCATGTTCTCTCTACAGGCTCTAGGGGAGAATCTGTCAGAAAGCTTTCTCCTGGTTCCTGGTAGCTCCTTAGCTTGTGGCAGCATAACTCCAGTCTTCACATGGCGGTCTTCCATGTGCTTACCCTGGTATCCAAACTTCTCATTTTTATAAGGACACCAGTCATATTGAATTAGAGGCCTATGAAACTTCGATGTGACCTCATCTTAACTAATTATATCTACAATGACACTATTTCCAAATATAGTCACATTCTGAGGTACTGGGGGTTAGGACTTAAACAAATGAATTGGGTGGTAGGGTGGGACACAATTCAGCTCCAAAACAGGGAGGGACAGGCCAACTAGGCAGAGTAAATGCCTATATAGCCACTGAAGAAGGGTGCCACAGCAAGGCTGAAGTGTTTGCTGGATAAAGAAATGAGTCAGAGAACAGAAGGCCTTAGGGGGCAGTCAAACACTCTGATTTTTATCCTGAAGATCATGAGATGCCACTGGAAGGTTTGATTCAGAAGAGTGGGGTAATCAAGTTTGCTGGTTTAAAAACAGATGCTGGCTTCAATGTGGAGAATTGATTGAAAGACAGCGTGATTGAGACAGACAGGGAGATGATGAGAGCTTTCAGCAAAATTTGAGGGTAAAAAAAAAAAAATGGTAGCTCATGACTATCTTATGAACTATTTCATTAGCCTGGTTATTGAATTGATAACGTTTCCTCATCAGGACTGATTCCCTAGAAAATGGATTACTTTCATCATCAGGACTTACTGAGGTCTTCTTTTTTTTTGTTTTCAGAGGCAGGATCTCACTCTGTGGCCCAGGCTAAAGTGCAATGGCACAATGGTAGCTTACTGTAGCCTCCAACTCCTGGGCTCCAGTTATCCTCCCACTTCAACCTCCTAAGTAGCTGGGACTACAGGTGCACACTATCACATTGAACTTCACGGAAGACTTAAAATACGCCTGATGTGATATGGTACTAGGTTATGAGGATGTCTATCATAATTTAGACATAGATACATTTATCATACCCTATCTCTATCATAAATAACTATGTCTAAATTATAATGCACATAAGCATGTTGAGAAGGCAATGCAACATAAATTAAACAGAGAACAAAATTAGAGAGAAAATAAAAGTCAAATACTAAAGCGGTATGCATTGCTAAAAGTAAACAATTCTGGAAGAAGTGGGACTTTGTATGGGTCTTGAAAGCTAAATAGAATTTAGATGAAAATAAACTGAGCTTGTGTTTTGATATTTCCTTTCAAACCAAGTTATTCCTTTCTTCAACTACTGCGGAAGAAACTTAGAACTCTTTAACAGTGATTAGATTGGGAGTGAAAGAGCAACAGTAGACATGCATTGTCTATGTGAGAAGACCTAAAGTGCCTTGACTCCAATTTTAATACATTGGTAACGGACTATTCTATGGTGAAAAGCCAGAAATCTTCTCCCAAAAATACATACAGCATTGGATGTCAGCACTCTGGCAAGTAGATCATGTCAATGTATTTCTGTGCCATCCTGAACTTGTTTCTAATCCAAAAAGAAAGTGATTCATTTTTGCCCTTTAGGAAACAGGAGCAATTTTCATTTTGTGAAATTTGGCAACGGTCTCCTCTTCACAATAGGCGAAGGGGAGAAAGCTGCATTTGGTACCATCTGTCAATTATAAATCCTTCAAAACTAGCAATGACACAGAAATAAAATATGTAGTGTGAATGGGGACAACACAATTTACAGGTACAATCCTGTTAGGAAGAATTGTCTTCACATAGCTCATATCCTTCTTTCTCAAGGCATTAAAATATTTTAGTCTCCCTATGTATCCTACTACTTCTTTTTTGGGGTTATTAAGATTAAAATACATTGATAACTTTATAACTCTGTTTTCATGACATGACTCAATTATCATTAAATAATACTTATCAATAAATAATAATCTAATAAAACATTAGAGTCTAAAATACAATAGTGTGGACTATAATACGATTTCCTTATTACATAGTAACGCCATAGGAAAACCAACATATTAAATTAGGATGCTTTTAGCTGTAAGCCACAGAACTCCAACTAAATGTAGTATAAAATAAATAACCAGTATGTTGAGCAATGAGACTGTGTGGCATGTAATTAGATAGTACCTTTATTTAAAGGTATTTTAGTCTCTTATTAAGATGCTTTTTGAAACTTGTTCGTGCCACTGGATGAAAACTCACTCAGGCACTCACGATATTTCTAGCAACTCTTAGGCTAGATGAATAGACACTAGATAGATATGTAAATACATATGTACATACATAGATGATAGATAAATGGTTTAGAGTCATTTAAGTTTGAAAACTTGTTCAAGCTTCGTAATGAGACATTTCCCACCCTATATAATAATCACAGTTTCGAATATGATTTTAAGTTACAACATTCTCCCTTCCTAATGCTAGGGGCTTCTGAAGGCAGGAAGCTGGGGTAAGGGCACAAACTGCTGTCCTTCCTCCTCTTTCATCTCCATCCCTCCTTTTTCATCCCAGTGATCATGTTTGTTGACTCTCTTCAGGGCCAAACCAGCCTGAGCAGCTGGGAGAGAAGATGGCAAAGGAAAAGAGAAAAATCCTTACTTGACTGGCACTGTGACTGTCACTGTCACATTATGACATGAGATCTGACCAATGATGAAAGATGAGTCTTCTTCTTGGGAATTTGCATAGTTTATTCAGAAACCACCAATGAAAACAGCCACTTCCTATGATGTGGGTGAAGCATTTTCCTCTCCCTCTGACCATTTTTCTCTGCTTCAGAATTTTTCATCAGCCATTCCTCACAGTCTCTCTCAGTTGTGGTCCCACTGCCCTTCCAGATGGCCCTTACTTGGACAAGATTTAGAATGGTCCCAGACTCCAGGTTATCACCTATAGCTCACCCCCTCCCACTGCTACTCCCTAGCTCTTTCTCTCTCTCTTGTATAACCCACATCTAATCTTTGGTGTTTCAGTCCGTTCAGACTGCTATAAAAAAGTACCATAAACTGGGTGGCTTGGGGCTGCGTATGGTGGCTCATGCCTGTAATCCCAGCCTTAGGACAAAGTTATCTTATCTATATACAATTCTAAAGTATGGGGATCCAATAGTCATTCACTGATCTTTGCTGCCAAAGACCCAGAGTAAGCTGGCTCTAAAGAGGACAGTACCTTAAATTTTTTATAATTATGTTTTGCATTCTTCACCCAGTCTGACTCTCCTATAACTAGATATAGAAACTATCTAGTTTCTATAGAAAACTATATAGATACCTCACTATAGCCGAGATGGGAGAATCACTTGAAGCTAGGAGTTCAATACCAGCCTGGGTAACATGTGAGACCCCATCTCCACAAAAAAAAAAAAATTTCATAAAAAAAAATTTTTTTTTTAGATGGGTGGCTTATAAACAATAGGAGTTTATTGGTCACAGTTCTGGAGTCTGGGAAGTCCAAGATCACGTTGCCAGCAGATTCAGCATCTGCTGAAGGCCTGTTCCTCATAGATGGCTTTTTCATGATGCATCCCCCTCCACTCCCTGTAGAAGAGGAGAAACAGCTTCCCTCAGGCTTATTTTAAAGGGGTATTCATCCTATCCACATGGGTTTTGCTCTCATGATGTAATCACCTTCCAAAGGCCCTAGTTCTTTATACCATCACCTTGGGGGGTTAGGTTTTAACATATGAATTTTACAGGATCACAGACATTCAGACCATAGCATTTGGGAGACTCCCACTCTTCCTTTGCCCCAAAATCTCTGTGACTGCAGGCCCATGCCAACTCTGACCACCTCTACTGTGTGGCTCATCTCTCACATTTTCAATTATCCTATCAGGAGCAGCCACTAGCCCTCTGTTCCCCTCACTGCAGGGGACACGTGCCAAGATCTTCTTAAAGACCATTTATATTGACTAGAGGTAAAGGAGGAAGCAATATTTACCCCTTCTCTTTAGGAAATATATTTCACTAACCCTATATACCCATGATATGTAAGGGGTTCAAGAACTTATAATCAGATCTTGACCACCTGCTTTGAAAATTGTTTTCATGCCATAACTAAAACTGAAGAAGAAAAAGTTCCATTCAATGCCCTTAAACCTCATACAAAAGAGAGACTGGAAGGAGAAATTCCAGGTTTGGTTAATTCAGCAGTTTAACAATGTCAGTGCTCTTACTGTTTCTCTGTGATCCTCCAGTTTTCTCTTCTCATGGTCATAAGAAAGCCACTGCAGGGTAAAGCATCATGTCCACATTTGAAAACAGCTGAAGACAAGAAGGGAAAAGTACCTGCCTTGTGTCTGTCTTTACAGCCAGGAAAAATTTCTCAGAAATTCTCAATAAGCCTTTTCTTAACATCTTGAAAGGCAGAGCTGCTTCACATGCCCACACCTATAGCAATCTCTAACAAGAGGAATGGAATGACTGCAATTGGCTTAAACTAGTTGCCTCCCTTAAAAAAATGTGGCACATATACACCATGGAATACTATGCAGCCATAAAGAAAGGAGCAACATGGATGAAGCTGGAAACCATTCTCAGCAAATTATCACAACATCAGAAAACCAAACACCGCATGTTCTCACTCATAAGTGGGAGTTGAACAATAAGAACACATGGACACAGGGAAGGGAACATCACACGGGGGCCTGTGGGGGTGTGGGGGGCTAGGGGAGAGATAACATTAGGAGAAATACCTAATGTAGGTGATGAGTTGATGGGTGCAGCAAACCACCATGGCACATGTATACCTATGTAACAAAATGGCACATTCTGCGCATGTAACCCAGAACTTAAAGTTAAATAAATAAATAAATAAATAAAGTCTAGCTGCCTCCCAAGAAGTATGAGCTCCCTGGGTCCAGGACTTTTATGTAAAATACGATACACTGGAGTACAAGAGGAAAATATTAGTGCCACCTCAATATTTCTTATCCCTGACTTTTTAAACTTTAATATTTGGGTTCTTATTTTATTTTATTTTAAGATGGAGTCTTGCTCTGCTGTCCATGCTGGAGTGCTGTGGTGCGATCTCAGCTCACTGCAATCTCTGCCTCCTGGGTTCATATATTGAAATAACTATTCTTGATTTTCCTAGCCTGCCCCACTCCACCATCTTCAACCACCCCACCCCTCACCCACCACCATGTCCTCAGCCTCTCAATGTCGTAATTTTGGTTACCCCAGTATATATATATATATATAT
>NW_016803192.1:2539734-2554171 GCF_001698545.2 Rhinopithecus bieti
TTTATTTATTTTTTTTTTGAGGCAGAGTCTTGCTCTGTTGTCCAGGCTGGAGTGCAATGGCGCAGTCTCGGCTCACTGCAACCTCCGCCTCCTGGGCTCAAGCCATTCTCCTGCCCTCAGCCTCTCAAGTAGTTGGGATTATAGGCGTATGCCACCACGCCCAGCTAGTTTTTGTATTTTTAGTGGAGATGAGGTTTCACCATGTTGGCCAGGCTGCTCTCAAACTCCTGACCTCAGGTAATCTGCTCACCTCGGCCTCCCAAAGTGCTAGGATTACAGACGTGAGCCACCATACCTGGCCTGGTTACCTTAGTATTTGAAGTTCACTGCTGAGCCACGCAATACATTGTCACAAATTTTTCTTTTCTGCCTAAGTTTTTGTTTTCCTCTAATTCAACCCCTATCTGTCTTCCAGGTGTCTAAATTTCCTTATGAGACATTCAGATACAGCAAGTATTGTATTACTTGTATTTTCTCACAGAAATCCCCCCGGAGTCTTCTGACCCAGTTCACAATAAACTGGTTGCCATCTTGCCTCAAGTAGCATTTCCTCTGCTTCCTTCATCATCATCTTGGGTTTCACGTTGCCTCTTTTCTGTGTTGGATCCTCTGTTGTCTGAAACCTATGACATGCATTTTTTTCTGTTTACTTTTTTGTTTTCCTAACCCACATCCTCCAGTGGCTTTCTGAGGAAAAAGTACATGGGGAATATGTTTCTCAAGAGCATACATATTTGAAAAATCTTTAATTGACATTCCTACTTAAGTGATAAATTTCACTGGGTATGGAATCCTAGAGTGGAAATAATTTTCCTTCACAATTTTGAAAGCATTGCTCTATTGCTGCCTAGCTTCTGATAGTGCTATTGAGAAGTCTGAAGAAATTCTGATTTCAGATCCTATGTTTGTGATTTGTATTTGTCTCTGGAAGCATTCAGGATCTTATCTTTGACTCCTGTGTTCTGAAAGTGCCCAAAGATGTGCTTTCATATGGGTCTATTGTATATGTTGTACTGGACTCTCAACGGGTCCTTTTAGCCTAGGAAACCATGTCCTTCAATTCGGGAAACTTCTCTTGAATTATTCCATTGGTGATCTCTCTTCAGTTTCTCTGCTTTCTCTTCCTAAAATTCACACAATATTCAAATGGACCACCTGGACTGGTCCTCCAATTTCGTATTTGTCTGCTTTTTTCTATATGTTCGTTTTTGTCCAAATTTTGAGAAAGTGTCTCAGCTTTACATTCCAGGCCTTCTTTGCTTCCTTGCCACTAGTGTTTTTAAATTCCAAGAATTCAGCCTTCTTCTCTGCGTATTACAATACTCCAATTTCATAGCATCATCCTGCTGTTTCACGAATTTATGGTATCTTTCAGAGGATATAGATGATAGCTGAGTTGCAGCTATGTCGTTGTTACTGTTCTGTTTTCTTCCTTCTATGTTTCCTTCAAGTTGCTTTTATCTTCTTGATTGTTTTAGTCTCCATGTTTTATGGTACATGTGAATGGTGATTTTTGGTTATCTTATATTCAGAAGTTAGGGACCAAACAATAGTTGATTGCAAGGCTTAAGTCAGCTGGCAGGGCATATGTATTACAAGGATCACTGTAGAGTTACAGGCCTGGAATGTTTTATAGGGAGAACCCCTGACATCAAAACTTTTAGCATTTTTATTCTAATATTTGATGTGGTCTGATTCCTCAGAGACGGGGTGAAAAATCTGCCTCATGGACATGGGCCTGACTGCAAGTCTCTGGAATAAGATAGAAAAAAAGACTGGAGTTCTCAAAATTCAGAATATAAGCATTCACTTCTTCCTCCTTCTGTCTGGCATTCCCAGTCCAGAGAATGTGTCTGATGAGGGAACCATCCCTCTTCTGGCTGGGTTGGAGAGAAACTGTCACCTAGTACAAGGAGTAGAGGGGGCATCAGAGACTCTCACCTATTTATTGATATGGTTTGGCTGTGTCCCCACCCAAATCTCATCTTGAATTCCCACATGTTTGGGGAGGGTCCCGGTGGGAGGTAATTAAATCATGGGGGCAAGTCTTTCCTGTGCTATTCTCTGATAGTGAATAAATCTCACAAGATTTGATGGTTTTAAAAAGAGGAGGCCGGGCACGGTGGCTCAAGCCTGTAATCCCAGCACTTTGGGAGGACCGAGACGGGCGCGCGGATCACGAGGTCAGGAGATCGAGACCATCCTGGCTAATACGGTGAAACCCTGTCCGTCTACTTAAAAATACAAAAAAACCTAGCCGGGCCGACTAGGCGGGCGCCTGTAGTCCCAGCTACTTGGGAGGCCCTGAGGCAGCGAGACATGGGCGTAAACCCGGGAGGCGGAGCTTGCAGTGAGCTGAGGATCCGGCCACTGCACTCCAGCCTGGGTGGCAGAGCAAGACTCCGTTTCAAAAATAAATATAATAAATACATAAATAAAAAATAAAATAAAATAAAAATAAAAAGAGGAGTTCCCCTGCACAATATTTCTTTGCCTGCTGCCATCCACATTAAGACAGGACTTGCTCTTCCTTGCCTTCACGCCATGATTATGAGGCCTCCCCAGTCACATGAATTGTAAGGCCAATTGAAACTCTTTCCTCTGTAAATTGTCCAGTCATGGGTATGTCTTTATCAGCAGCATGAAAACGGACTAATGAATTTATGAACTTCTTTCAACCAGTTCTCCCACTTTTAGGCCCTGTTTCCCCCTCCTCTCATCATACAGGTACTTGGCACTATCAATTTCTGAGCCTTTGGAGTTCAGTAGTATAACTTTGGTGGACTCTCAGCTTTCCGTTTCTGTTCTATTTGACCTCGTATGTTTATACCTTTAAAAATAATTTACTCTCCTTTAAGTAAGTTTTCTAGAGGGACCAAAAGTAAATGTGCATTTCATTCATTATTTTTGTACAGTAGTTCCACTAATGTATTTCTAAATAATTTATATTTGATTCTAAATGCTCATGGAAAATCAACTCATTAGAATTTAGAATAAATGCTCATTTAGAATTACAACTAAGTTTATCGTAACTAACTTAGAAAGCACAGAAAAATATAAAGAAAAAACAAATATCACTCCTTACTCAACCACCTAGCCTGCTAACATTTTTGTATATTTCATTCCCGGCTTCCTTCATAAGTGTGTGAGTGTGCACACATGCACGTGCAAATGTGCATATTTGTGTATGCTTTACAAAATGAATCATAGTGCACATAGGACTTTATTGGCTGCTTTTTTTTTTACTTTGTATTACTTATAAGTTAAGATTGTAGAGTGCTGGATGCTAAGCCAATGCTCCACACCATAGAAGACATACACAGAAATGATGCCCTTCTACCCTGAATACGTCAGTGTGTATTTCCTAAAACCAAGAATATTTCTGTATAATACAACCACAGCACAATTATCAAAATTGCAAAATTGACATTTGTAAAATATGATTACCTAATCTACAAACCTTATTTAAATCTTCCCAATGGTCTCACTAATATCCTTTATTTCAAAAGTAACAAACAAAAATAAAACATGGTCCATGATCAAAACTTGGATTTAGTTGCCGTATCTTTTTAGTTTCCTTCAGTCTGAAACAGTTCCTCAATCATCCTTGGCTTTTATGACCTTGACATTTTCAAAAGTGCAAGCTATTTATTTTGTAGAATGCCCCTGCATTTGGATTTGACAAGTGATTCTTCATGATTAGCTTCACTTTACGTGGTTTTGGCAGAATTCCACAGAAGTGGTGTTGTCCTTCTCACTGCATCATATCAGAACACACATCTGTTTTCCCCATAATTGATGTTGTTAACTTTGAGTACTTAGATAAGAGGTAGTGTCAGCTAGGTTTTTCTGCTGTAAAGTTGCCTTTGTTATACTTATCATTAGTAAATATCTTATATGGAGATACATTTAGGCTCTGTGAATATCCTCATTCTCATTAAATTTTGCCTACTAGTTCCCAAAATTTCTTAAAGCTTAAACATTTCTTTCTCGTTGGGTCATCATTTCTAAAGTGAAACTCAAACTGAAGTGAATTGTTACGCTACTGGCCTCTTTACCCTTTAGATTTTGCTGTTCTAATTAGATTTTGCTAATGTTGGTGAAGGTATCAACTAGATTAGATTAGATTTTGCTGTTCTAAAAATGTTTATCTCTGTTAGGCAAAACAGCTACTCACTGGTTTGTTTTTGCTGTTTTGTTTTGCATTCTTAAATTACTAGCAAGTTATATATATTTTTATGAGTATTATTTTCTCCTATGAGCAGTTTTGTTCATTACCACTTAATACAATGTTATTATTCCCTTCCTTACCATATGATATTTATTATGAGCATTTCTTATTCCACTGTTCTATTTCATTTTGCTTTCTGGCTTTTGAATTATAGACATTTTCTAATTTTTATAGTCAAAATTGTCTATCTTTTCCTTGGCAATTATAAAAACATCTTTTCTAAATTTAGAAAATAAGCACTCTTTAAAATATGATAAATATTCAACTATGTATTCTTATTTTTCATTTTTCTCATTGAAGTCACCTGGAATTTATTTCTATATGTCATTTAAGGTATGGATTTAAAATGAAGTCTCCCCCCCAACAATAGCTAACCTAGTCTTCCAATGTCATGTAATTAAGAAGTTTTTTTCTATACTCATTAGTGGTGGCTCTCTCATTATTTTTATCCCCTAAAGTTTTTGCAGATTTCAAGATTCTGCACAGGATCCAGTTCAAGTTCCATCTGTAGTCACTGTCCCACCCCAATCCCAAATATATATCACCCATCTAATCAATAAGTCCAGCATTCTATAATGAAAACTTCACTTGAAACCAGTGGTCTTCATGTTTATTGCAACTCCACCATCTCAAACCACCTTCATCTCTTGACTGGACCAGTGCAGAAGCTCCATAACAAGTTCCCTTGCTTTTATTCTTGACTGGTTCTTCCCTTTCTATATGAAAGCCAGAGGGATAATTTAAAACCATAAAACAAATCTTATCTCTCCTCTGCTTACAATCCTCTAATAGCTTCTTACTATATTTACATTAAAATGTCAAATACTTATTCAGGGTCCACCAAGCCCTGTATGATTGGCTCCTGCCCACCTCTCTCACCTACCTTATCTCATGGTATTTTTCAGCCACACCAGTCCTTTATCGGGTTCTGAAATACGTTAAACTGGTTACCCCTCAGTGCTGTTCTACCTGCTGTCACTGTGCTGAGAATGCGCCTCCTTCTGATTCTGTCTCTGGTGCATCATTTGAGACTCACGGACTGTAACTCCTCAGAGTGGTCTTCCCTGAGCTCCCTGTCCATAGCGGCTCTCCCAGGCAGTTTTCCATATCACCCTGCATTATTCACATCATCACTGTCCTCATGGTCTGAAACATATTTGTTTACTTGTTTGTCTTCTGTCTCTCCTTCTATATATTTCTTCAAAGGAAAGACATGTCTGTCTTCTTCTTTACCATAAACATAGTACTTAGAATAGTCAACGACACATAGTAAGGGTTTAATAACTAGTTGTTGAATGAATGAATGTACAATTAAGAGTCTTTGGACAGGCATGGTGGCTCACGTCTGTAATCCCAGCACTTTGCGAGGCCAAGGCAGGTGGATCACTTGAGGTCAGGAGTTCAAGACCAGCCTGATCAACTTGGTGAAACCACCCCCTCGCTACTAAAAATACAAAACTTAGCCAGGCATGGTGGCAGGCGCCTGTAGTCCCAGTTACTCAAGAGGCTGAGGCAAGAGAATCGCTTGAGCCTGGGAGGTGGAGGTATCAGTGAGCCAAGATCGCACCACTGCACTCCAGCCTGGGTGACAGAGCAAGACTCTGTCAAAAATAATAATAATAATAATAATAATAAATAAGACTCTTCAAGTTGGCAAGCCAGTTCCCTTCCCCAGCACCTCCCCCTCTTATGCTTATGTCTTATGCAGTGATTTGTTGTTTGTTGTCACCCTAGTATTCATTTTACCCTTCCCCATTCATTACAACCCTAAGTTTGTGAGGCTGTTTGTGTGCCTTTCCCAGGTCCCGGAGTGCCTCCATCTCTTTAGGCAGAGACTGGTTTAGTGATGGGCAGAATTCCCAATTCATGCTTGTGAGACTGGAGGAAAAGCTGGAGCCTTTTGAGAAAGACTCTTCCTTTTTCTTTGATATTGTTAAAATGTGAATTAAATTCAATATAATTCTAATCAAAATCCCAGCAGGCATTTTTTTAATAAAGAAAGCAACAATAAAATGAAATTACTAACTATAAATGAGGATACACATAAATGCATAATTTTTTAAAAAATATTCATTGAAACTTCTAGTTCATTTATTCCCCCTTTCAATTTGTATTACATACTCATTTAAAGCTATAGTTTTGTAGATATTGATGAGCTAATTCTAAAATTTATATGCAAAGGACCTACAATAGCTATAGTTTTGGCTACACCCCAATAGTTTAGATATGTGCTGTTTATGTGTTGTCATGACTCTTTTAAACGTATTTTAATTGTATTCTACGTTTTTCTTTAGAGTCAATAATGTTAGCAAAAAGTGATTGGTTTGCTTTTATAATTTCCCAAGTGGTAACAGTTCAAAATATTCAAATTTGTATTACTGCTTTAAATTTTGTCCCAGTCTTCAAAAAACATGGTCTTGTAACTTTAACTATTTTGGACTGGAAAAGAAACATGAGGATTTGTTTATGGAAAAGTATATACAATTTTATAAAATTTAATTAAATGCTTAGAAATCATTTAGATTTCGTACTGCTCATTTCAGTTATATGTTGTCAGATGGCTTCGTGGCCTGTTATCAGACAGAAAGGCTGTATCTCTATTTTTTTTTTTTTTTTTTTTGAGACAGAGTCTTGCTCGGTCGCCCAGGCTGGAGTACAGTGGCTCGATCTCGGCTTACTGTAACCTCTGCCTCCCGAGATCAAGTGATCAAGTGATTCTTGTACCTCAGCCTCCTGGGTAACTGGGATTACAGGCGCCCTCCACCACGGCCAGCTAATTTTTGTATTTTTAGTAGTGATGGGGTTTTGCCACGTTGGCCACACTGGTTTCAAACTCCTGAGCTCAGATGATCCGCTCACCACGGCATCACAAAGTGCTGGGATTACAGGCGTAAGCCACTGTGCCCAGCCCGAAAGGCTGTATCTTTACAAGTAAATAATAATTTAAATGTCCATCATCTAATAGTGATATTTTGCCCATTGTTCATTGTGAGGATAAGAATAAAACCCAGGTATGTCCTCTGTGGTTCTTCCTCTATGCTTTGTATCAATAAAGCTTTTAAGAGGAAATAAATAAGAGTTTAATAGTGATTGTAGGTGAAGAAATGGCTTTACTGTTCTGGTTGTCACACTCTATAACATATGAGAATCTTCAAAAGAAAAATAGTTGGCCACTTTCCTCAAGTTCAGAAAGAAAAATCTGAGAGGAATGTCACCATTTTCATAAATTTGGGGTACTTATTATCCTCTTTCCCATATACATTTTGTATTAATGTGTATACATTGAACTCCTACATACAGGGAGTTAGTTAAAAGTATTTTGTCAGCTGGGCACGGTGACTCACTCCTGTAATCCAAGCATTTTGGGAGGCTGAGGTGAGTGGATCACCTGAGGTCGAGAGTTCGAGACCAGCCTGACCAACATGGTGAAACCCTATCTCTACTAAAAATACAAAATCAGCCGAGCATGGTGGCACATGCCTGTAATCCCAGCTGCTTGGGAGTCTGAGGCAGGAGAATCATCTGGACCAGGGAGGCGGAGGCTGCAGTGAGCCGAGATCGCGCCATTGTATTCTAGCCTGAGCAACAAGAGCGAAACTCCATCTAAAAAAAAAAAAAAGTGTTTTGTCCTTCCTAGACAAACAGACCATACTGGCAACTGTGCTACCTCCCAAATTTACAAGTGAAGTACAGTGATTACAGGGACATCCGTTCCCCCCATCTTCTTTTTTTCCCCTACAGACAAGGTCTTGCTCTGTTGCACAGGCTGGAGCACAGTAGTTTTATGATAGCTCACTGTAATCACAAACTCCTGGGCTCAATCCATCCTCCCACCTCGGCTGCTTGAATAGCTAGAATTATAGGCGTGCTTCACCATGCTTAGCTATTTTCTGGGTTTTTTGTTTGTTTTGAGATAGGGTCTGGCTACATTGCCTAGGCTGGTCTTGAACGCCTGACCTCAAGCAACCTTCCCTCTTCATAATTCCAAAACACTGAGATTACAAGCATGAGCCACTGTGCCCAGCCTCTTTCCTCTTCTTGAGAGCCACAAGTTTAACTGTTATGTTCAGCAATGATAACCCTAGACGTTTAAAGAACTAGGCATGTAAAATCAATAAGCAACAATCAATCCATAAGTAATAATTATTTTATTTAACTAAAACATTCACTCTTTCTAGATAACATTTTTAAAGAGGGATTTTTTTTCTTTGACATTAAATTATCTTGCTTTTGTTGTTGCCTTGGCTGGCTAGGTTTGTATTACCAGTAATATTTGTAAATTCTCTAGTAGGAGTGACAATGTTAGAGAACCAATAGAGTCAATACTCCTCAAAGTCATGGACCTAACCTTATTAACCCTGGTATTCTCAGGGTTAGCACACAGCCTGGCATATAGGAAGTCCTTCACAAATTTGTGTTAAATGAGGGGACCTAGCACTGTTTAAATGGTTCAATCCCAGAAAAATCTCCTAGAATTCAAACTTGAATTCTGGTTTACAGTTTACTTAGTGCCAAATGTACAAAGACCTTCCTCTTATGTTGTTTAATGTAATGAACACAGGCAACCGAAGCAGGGACTCAAGACTGACTCACTGAGTAATCCTTGGGAATATTTAGCTTTGAGATCCTATTGAATTGGACATTCTAACTGATAGTGAAATCAAGTTTTTTAAACTTACTCATGCTTCCAGCTCAATCAGCTTCCTTGGAACTTCTATTTTTGGTCCTAGTTCTTCCACTTCCTATATTTTACACACATATACACACAAGCACACACATCCTATTGGTTCTCTTTCTCTGGAAAACCCTGACTACTACAGAAGATAAAAGAAAACTATCACCTGCAAAACTTTTCTGGAAAAATTCGTATAATACCATAATCTCAGCATGCAAAACAGGTTGGAAGTGCAGAGGACAGTACACAGAAAGACTGGCATTGAGATCAGAATTCATATAATTATAAATAATGGCAAATCATGATAGCAATTGGAGTTATGAAATGAGTCTTAAATGTTCTTTCTTTAAAGGGAAAACAACATGATGAAAAGCATAAGAATATAAGTATAACATTGATGTAATGGACTTACTTGTACCTAAATCTCAAAGACTGCTGCCAAAAATTCAAAAGTGAAAGTCAGTGAAGTGCATGAATTCATTTACCCAATGAATTTATATTTATCAAATATCTGCTATATCTGAGGTTCTGTGCCTGACATTGAGGATACAGCAGTAAATGATACAGACAGTATTGATTCTGTCATGATGCTTACATTCTAGCTGGTTCATGTCTTCACAATAGAGAGTTTTTTTTTTTTTTTTGAGGCAGAGTCTCGCTCTGTCGCCCAGACTGGAGTGCAGTGGCTCAATCTCGGCTCACTGCAAGCTCCGCCTCCCGGGTTCACGCCATTCTCCTGCCTCAGCCTCCTGAGTAGCTGGGACTACAGGCGCCCGCCACCTCGCCCGGCTAGTTTTTTTGTATTTTAGTAGAGACGGGGTTTCACCATGTTAGCCAGGATGGTCTCGATCTCCTGACCTCGCGATCCGCCCGTCTCGGCCTCCCACAGTGCTGGGATTACAGGCTGGAGCCACCGCGCCCGGCCGCCACAATGGAGAGTTTATACACGCTGTTTTGTTTCTTAGGCTGGAAATTTCTTTAGACTCATTATATTGTTTAAATCCATTAAAAAATAATTATTAATGAAAGAGCTATATTTTTAGAAATACAAATAAAGTACAGAGAGAGAGAGAGGGGAAACAAAAAATATAGACTGTATAACAAAAAAGGCAACAAGAAAGAAGTAAAAACATAAAATAAGATGGCAGAATTAAGACTAAACATAAAACATGACTGACTATATTACTATGTAAAATAGATTACTGTAATACATAACTACTTTATTTGGCATAACTCTCTGCTAAAACATTTGACAATCTGATAATTAAGTAGATTAATATAAACAGAAGAAAAAAATTTTAAATATGCTGAGAATATTCCCAGGCCCTATTCATTTCACACATAAAGTCTTATGGAAGTGATACTTGTATTTAGGTCATTTCATAGAAAATAAAACAAATTTCCCAAATTATTTTTACAAAGTTAGCACACAATTGCTATCAAAACCTAACTAAGAGAAAACAGACCTTATAAATAGTGATGTAGGCTGGGTGTGGTAGCTGACGCCTGTGTTCACAGCACTTTGGGAGGCCGAGGCAAGAGGACCATCTGAGGTCAGGAGTTTGAGACCAGTCTGGCCAACATAGTGAAACCCTGTCTCCACTAAAAATACAGAAAATTAGCCAGGAATGGTGATGCATGCCTGTAATCACAGCGACTCGGGAGACCAAGGCAGGAGATTCACTTGAACTCAGGAAGCAGAAGTTGTAGTGAGCCGAGATAGCGCCACTGCACTCCAGCCTGAGTGACAGAGTGAAACTCAGTCACAATAATAATAATAATTAATTTGAACAAATTGATTTTACATTTTTAAAAATGCAACATTATCCACTTTGGGAGGCTGAAGTGGGTGGATCACTTGAGGTCAGGAGTTCAACACCAGCCTGATCAACATGGTGAAACCCCGTCTACTAAAAATACAATAATCAGCCGGGCGTGGTGGCACGCGCCTGTAATCCCAGCTACTCAAGGGGCTGAGGCAGGAGAATCACTTGAACCCGGGAGGCGGAAGTTGCAGTGAACTGAAATCACGCCACTGCCCTCTAGCCTGGGTGACAGAGCTAGACTCCATCTCAAAAAAAAAAAAAAAGAAAGCAACATGATCTCAGATAAAATAAGAATAAATTGTGAATTCTTTAATTTTGTATATGTCCACAAAATACATACACTATGTAAATATTTTCAAAGGCATTCATATGTATTTTTAAATACATATATATACACACATACACTACATAAATATTTTCAAAGGCATTCATATGTAATATATATATATATATTTGTTGTTGTTGTTCGTTTATTTTTTATTTGAAACAGAGTCTCGCTCTGTTGCCCAAGCTGGAGTGCAGTGGCGTGATCTCAGCTCACTGCAACCTCCACCTCCTGGGTTCAAGTGATTCTCCTGCCTCAGCCTCTTGAGTAGCTGGGATTACAGGCACGTGCCACCAAGTCCGGCTGATTATTGCATTTTTAGTAAAGGTGGGGTTTCACCATGTTGGTCAGACTGGGCTTGAACTCGTCACCTCGTGATCTGCCTGCCTCAGCCTCCCAAAGTGCTGGGATTACAAGTGTGAGCCATCGCACCCGACCCAATTACCTATATTTTATAGATGTGTGTGTGTGTGTGTGTGTGTGCGCGCGCGTGCGCGCATGTATTCAAAATTTAGCACCAGGCTAGAGGATTTAACACTAGAAGCATTCCCACTAAAATCAGGTACAAGAGGAGGATATTAGCAGCAGCAGTGCTATAGTATAAATATTTGTATCCTCCCTAAATGTATATATGTTGAAAGCTAGTCCACAACATAATGGTATTAGGCGTGGAACATTTGGGAGGTAATTAGTTCATGAGGGTGGAGCCCTGATGAATGGGATTAATGTTTACAGAAGAGGCCCCAGAGAGCTGTCTTGTTGCTTTCTACCATGTAATGACAAATGGAGCCTACCATAGAAGGCACCATTCAGGAACCAGAAATCAGACTTTCCATCCTTCAGAACTGTGAGCAACACATTTCCATTATTTATAGGCTACCCAATTTATGGTATTTTATTATAGCAGACCAAATAGACTCACATAAGCACTAGGATTTCACATTGATTTTGAGTGATAATTCAATATTCAACAATTAAATGAAAAAAGGAAGAAAATTATCATATCCTGTGGATCAGATCCTAGGAAGATGTTCATATCCTAGCAGGTGATGTTATAAAAGAATAGTCAAGTGCAAAGCTACTCAAAGTCAAAAGAAAACTCAGATAGGTAGTCATTAACTTTTTTATTTTTTTCCAGCCATGATCTTGCTCTGTCGCCCAAGCTGGAGTACGGTGGCGCAATCTTTGTTCACTACAAGCACTTCCTCCCATTCCAGGTTCAAGTGATCCTCCCACCTCAGCCTCTGGAATAGCTGGGACCACAGGTGCACACCACTATGTCTTGCTAATTTTTGTATTTTTAGTAGAGATGGGGTATTGCTATGTTGTCCAGGCTGATCTCCACCTGCCTCGTCCTCCCGAAGTGCTGGGATTACAGGTGTGAGCCACTGCGCCCAACCACAAGATTTTTTTTTCATCAATAGCTTTACTATAACAGATAATATACCATTTAAGGCTGGGTGGGGTGGTTCAGGCCTATAATCCTAGCACTTTGAGAGGACAAGGTATGAGGATCACTTGAGCCCAGGAGTTCAAGACCAGCTTAGGCAACATAATGAGACCCAGTATCTATAAAAAACACAAAAATTAGCTGGCAATGGGGGCCACCTGCCTGTAGTCCCAGTTACTCTAGAAGCTAAGGTGGGAAGATGGTTTGAGCCCAGGAGGTCAAGGCTGCAGTGAGCCAAGATTGCACCACTGCACTCCAGCCTGGGCAATAGAGCAAGACCTTGTCGAGACAGAGAGAGAGAGAGAGAGAGAGGTGCCAAGATTTTTTTTTTTAGTGGCACATTATTTTTGTACTATGGGGGAAAAACTACATTATAAAGCTAAGATAATTAAAATAGTATGTCACTAGTAGAGATAAAGACAAATAGTTCAATGGCAGCTAATGGGGTCCAAAATTAAACCAAAGTATGCAGGGAAACGTGGTACATATTTTAAAAGTGTTCAAATTAAGGATAATCAGTAATGGTATTTGGACAACTGGTTAGATGATTGCTAAAACATAAAGATGAATTCTAACTGTTCTTTCTCTCAACATTAATTTCAAATGTGACAAACATTTATGATGTGGTTTGAAAGCACTGGAAAAAGTCTGAAGGAGAGCAGGATTTTCTATGGCTTCACATAAACCCCAACATGCAGCAGGAAAGATACTTAACTTTCTGTACAGAATAAAATCTCATTCACTAAATCAAAAGACAAATGATAACAGAGGAGGAAATATTTGAAACACTCAACATAGTAGAGCTATATATGTGGTATCCAAAAAGCTCTTACTAAACTTAAATATGATACAGAAATTCATCAACGATTTTAAAAATGCAAAGCAGTATTGACATATTTTCCCTGGCCAGACTGAGCAAGACTAGAGGATTAATAATAATAGCTGGTTTTGGTGAGGATTGAAACATTTTTATTGGGAGTGTAAATTGGTATACTATTTGTGGAAGAGTATCTATTACTGTGTATCAAAATTTGAAACACAAATGTATTTCAATCTAGAGCCATGAATTCTAAGGATTTATTCTAATGAAATAGTAAGGCCAGTATGTAAAGATGTTTGTGCAAGAATGTTCATTGTGTGGTGTCACTTATAAATGAAAAAACTAAACTAATATTTGTATATTTACATATTACATATGTATATAGTGTATATGTAAATGACGTACATTGGTAAATGGATATTTATGTAACTCCAGGCTCAATCATATCTGGAAAGATATATAACTCCATAGTTAGAATGTTGATCCACAACATTTTAGATATTAAGGTAATTATTGTCTCAAAATGTAGGGCAGGACCAACCATCAGCAGCTCAGAGAAATCCCCAATGATCCAGATTCTTTCCCCGTATTTGATTTGTTGTTTGACCATTGGGTTCCCCTAAAAAGATTTCCCTCATGGTCCCAAAATAGTGCCAGAGGCAATCACACCACTTGCTTGCTTTTTCTAGTTAAGTAGGAATGTGAAAGAATAAAACTCTCTCCCAAGCACTGACTCTAAGTCTTTCCCTTCTGTCTGGGCCAGGAGCATCTGCAAGGAAATGACACATACTGATTGTCAACCTCTCCTTAATGCAGCTGGGATCACTTTTCCCAGAGTCTTATGAGAGGGATGGATGCCTAAATAAAACAGGAATTCTTTTAGGAAAAACAAATGCAATGAGGGAGACACTAGGTAGGCACCCATTGGTGCCCTATAACCACCACTGTCCAGAGTAGTTGTCACTAAGGGGTTGGATTATAGATTGTGTTTTGTTGTCCTTGTTTTTGCTGGTTCTCAATTGCTTTTTTTTTTTTTATAAAGATCATATAACATTATAACATCAGGTGGGAAAGTTTTCCCTGATTATATATTTTGTATAGAAATAGATA
>NW_016803192.1:2554420-2565417 GCF_001698545.2 Rhinopithecus bieti
AATATATTTATTTCTATATATTTTAGCATGTATTTACATATAATATATTTTACTTTAAAATCAGTGGAAAATCTAGACTTGAAAATGTGCTGATATCAGTAACTCTACCCTCACATACTAGAAATGTTCAACCTAGGAAATTGCTTTAAAGTCATAAATTTAGAAGATGAAATGTAAGCAAGGGGCTTCCTCTGCATTCTAAATATTCCCTAATCCTTGTCTGCTTTGCCAACATGCTTCTCTCTGGGTGCTCAACAATTTGTAGGGGAAGTGTGTTTATAAGTATTTAGTGTTGAACAGAAGGATACAGAAAAGTAAGTGTATGCTACAGCATAGCTTCTATCTTTCTATCTCCTTTTCATTTTTCCTGCTTTCTTTAACTTGATATCCCTTCCCTTAATACTCCCTTACATTATTACCATTAAATATTGAGAGTATAAGGTACCATCTTCAAATAGCCAAAAATTTTTAAATGTTACTAATGTTCTTAAAAACTATAGTCTGACCTCTGTCCCAGCAATCCCACTCCTGTGAGTACAGGCCTGACAGAAAGAAGATACGGATATTCACCAAAGGACATGTACAAGAATGTTCATATCAGCCCTATGCATAATAACCCAAAAACTAGAAACAACACAAATGTCTTCAACAGCAGAACGGAAAAATTATATATTTATGCAATGAAATATGACACAGCAAGGAGATGGAACAAATGCACGTATGCAGTACAACATGAGTGAATCCCAAACACATGTTGAATGAATGAAGCCAGGCACAAAGAAGAACACAGTATAAGATTCCATTTATATACAACTAATCAATGGTTACAAAAGTCAAAATGATGGTTACCTCATGGGAAGCAGTGAGCAGAAGGAAGAATGCGAGGCATCTGGGATTTGGGTAATAATGGATTTCTTAACATGGATGCTGGTTATACAACTGTGTTCAGTTTGGTAAAACATATCAAGTTGTGAATTTAGAATACTTGTACTTTTTTGTATGTATTGTACTTTAGGTTTACTTTTTAAAGTTTACTTGAAAATTATGGCCTGAAAATATACAGTTATCATCTCTTTCTTATTTCTTAAAATTTTAAGAAATAAGAAAGAGATGATAATTTATTCTTAAAATAAGAGGTGATAACTGTATATTTTATTTTAAGAAAAGATGATAACTGTATATTTTATCATCTCTTTCTTATTTTAATGAGTAAGAATACTCTTGGCTATATAGTATTGTCTTACCACATGATTCCTTCTGCTCCTAAAATGTTACAAAACAGATCAAGCGGAGAAGCAGATCCCAACCTACCACTTAATTGAGTTCTCAAACACTTTCTCTCACTTCTCACCCTGTACCCCTCCCTTCAACACTTCTGAGTCTCAGTTGGCTCATGTGGACAATTTTCTCAGACTCCTATTGTAATTAAGCCCTCAGTGGGTTTATGCCCTATCTCTGCAACTTGGTAATGGTTTGAGTTAAAGTAACTTAGCTTTCAATGTCTCAATTTTCTCACCTATAAATGTTGTTAATAAATAATTGTTCCTACCTCATATCATATCATTGTAAGGACTAAATGAGCTAAAAGGTGTAAAGCACTGAGAGTAGTGAGCTCATTGGACAACACTGACTTGCATTAATTCTATGACACATCTTTTAACTTCTTAGAAATCAGATGCATTCTACAAGCAATGGTGTCTTACCATCACTGTTGATCAGGTGGCAGTTCTGACATAGCTGTCACTGCTTGTGAATACAGCTTTTATTTTCCATTTTATGTGAGCATGAGTGAAATACGAAAATAATACTCTCTCTAAATAAGCAATTATTGGCCGGGCACGGTGGCTCACACCTGTAATCCCAGCACTTTGGGAGGCTGAAGCAGGTGGATAACCTGAGGTCAGGAGTTCTAGACCAGCCTGGCTGGCATGGTGAAACTCCATCTCTACTACTAGTACTAAAAAAAAAAAAAAAAAAAATACCAGGGCATGGTGGCGTGTGCCTGTAATCTCAGCTACTCAGGACTCAGGAGGCTGAGGCAGGAGAATCACTTGAACCTGAGAGGTGGAGGTTACAGTGAGCCAAGATCATGCAAGCCAGCTTGGGCAACAGAATGAGACCCAATTTTAAAAAAAATTATTTCAATAAACACAAAATTAAAATTCTAGGACACAGCTTTTGTTTTCTTTGTGGTAAACACATCAGTGATGCATATCAATGGATGGCATCTTAGATTTGTTGAAATGTCCTCACGTAATACCTCATGAAATTGCTGTCAAAAGCTTTCTAGCATTATTCTATTTTTCATATATTTTCATGCATTATTTAATTTTAAAATTGTGTGTAAAATTTCATCATTTAAAATTAGATATTTTTAGTGTTGTTTAAAGCTTCCCTATGGAATTGGGCAATTGACAGACTTCCCAGGGATCCAGTGAACTGTGACTAGATGCTCTGCATCATATATTTCCTTCTACTTGTCAAATGTCTTCTTTTTCCCTCCCCCACTGCCAATCCCAGAGCATCAGCAGATTCGGGGCTGGTCACAGGGTGTTCCCACACGCCTTCTCCTGACTGCCACCTCCCTATTGCTGTCTCAGCTGAAATGTCACCTCTCCATAAAGAGCCTCCCACAACCCACAAGCCCAGTGACTTTCCAACTTTGCTGCATATTGGAACCACCTGTGGATCTTTAAGTAATCCTGATGCCTTGTCTCACCGCCAGAAATTCTGATTTAATTGTCCGTGGTGCTACCTGGGCATCAGGATTTTTAAGAACTCTCCAGATTATTCTAATATGCAGCCAAGATTGAGAATCACCGCCTTACCCCGTTTGACTGATATTCTGATATTCTCTTATTTGTTGACTTGATGTTGTCCGGATCCAACATCATGCACTTTTGTACCCCAGAACCTCGTGCATTGCCTGACACACATACTCGGTCAACGAGTGTTTTCTAATATTGTGGAATCAACTGAATCTTACAGTGCGACTTCTGAGAAGGAGCTTCAGCATCTTCAAGAGTTGCCACTGGGACCGAGGAGAATTCAGGAAGTATTTCAGATGAGGTCGATCCCTGGACGTTAGGTAACAAGCAATTCCTGGCCCACACCTGCCCAACCCTATCCAGGCCGCAGCTGGCAAGCAGAGCGGGGTGTTAATGGGGCTGACGGTCCCCTCTAGGTCCTCCGCTTTGATCTGACCTAAGGCAGCACTGGGACGATCTAGCAGATCGCTCCCTGGCCCACGAGCTTCTGATCACAGGGCAGGGTATGAGTGCTTGTTTACCTGCTTTTGGGGTCTCAGAGGACAAACAATGAAGGAGTCTCAGAGAAAGGGAAACTCTCACAGCTGGGTTCCGCACACGCAGAGCAAGGGAGCGCTGCGTCTTCTGCGGCGCAAATCTTTCCACCCGCTGCTCGCTTCCGGGGGATGCGGGACAGCCGGCTGCTCGCCGGGGAAAGGGCTGCAGATTGTGGGCGCACGAAGCTGTAAGGAAAGGCCTCAAAGCACCAATATAATTTTTAAGCCATTTCCCGCCAACTGTGAGCCCGGGATGTGCCAAGCTAGCAAAAACTCTGACATCTCCAAGGAACTAACTTAAAGATTTGTTATAAGTGAAAAGAGCAAGGTGGTGAATAGAGTGTATAAAAGCGTGCAGATGGATGGGGGACAGATAAAGAGAAATTCAGGTGTGTTTACGTACTTGCTGGTGCAAACGTAACATTATAGCCCCAGAAATATACAGGAGAAACTAAAAGTGATTGCCTTCACTTCGAGGAATTGGGAGGTGCAAGAGTTGGCAATCTGGTGGGTTTTGGGTTGCTGGGATTTTTTTTTAAACTCATGCAAGTACGTTAAGTATATATTGATTTTATGCTATATAATATATACTACATAAAATGTATTGTTGATATATTCATATATGTAGGTAAGTATTATCAGTCGTTAGAATCAAGGTGTCTAAATTAACTTCTGCTCTGGAAGATGACCTAAGGGTACAGAGAAACAGAGAAGACTCTCGGCGTCAAGGACCAAAGAGCGAGGGTGAGAGGAAATATGTGGGGTCCCCTACCCACGTATCTTTTCCCAGAAACCAACCTGGAATGGATGTGTATTTGTAGGGGGCGGTGATAAGATAAACTGAGGCTCTCGAATACCTGAGTGCCACCCCGACTGCATTTGGAGATCTAAGCCGTCAAAGGCTGGGGGTGGGGAGGAGGACAAAGGAAGGGGTGGGATTGCGAAACCATCGCCCTTATCCTTCTCCGCGTAATAAGCGCCGGGAACCCAGCCCGTAAGAGAGCCCTCCCTGACTGCAGCGTCCGACGCCTGGGTTTGAGCCCCTACGTGGACTTTTTTTTTTTTTTCTTTTCCTGGGCTGCGCGGACCAGGGCGTGGATGGGAGCGACAGTGCATCACGGGGGGAGCATTCGCCACGCGCTCGGAGCCCTAAAAGACTCCTCTGAGTTGGTGGTTGTGCTGGCAAGTGCGCAATCCCAGAGAGGAGTATTTCGGGATTAGGGCGTCCGCCGAGGTTCCGAGCTCAGAGGAGGGAGAGACCAGAGGAACCTTCTCGCTTCCCAACCCTTGCGCAATTCGAAGGCTTCAAAAGTCTAGGGGGAGACGAGAAGCGCTCCTAAAGTCCCCAAACCCTAGCTTTAGAGCGCGCTTTCATGCGGCAGGCAGGGGCACCGCGAACCCCAGCGAGGAGTAGGAGAAAAGGAAATTTATCTGGAAGGAGATGAGGGAGAGAACTGGCTGTTGCTTCGCCGAGACTCTCTCTTCGGATCGCCCCTCAGTAAAAGCTCGGGGCTAGGGGATCAGTTTTCTGTTAAAGATTTCAGAGTTCCAGGCAGAAGGTACCGCCTCCTCCATCTTCTAGGTCCTCCTGGACTTAAGGTTTACAAGTTGTGTAACCTCAGGCAAGTTATTTTATATCTCTGAGCCTGGGTTTTCTTAACTGTAAAGCGAAGATGCTGAAAGCACCTACCTTCAAGAGGTGGGAGTGAGAGCCTAAATAGGATGATGTATGCCAAGGGCTTGGCCCAGCTCCAGCACTTAGAGAATGGACAACCCATGTCGTGATTATGCCAAGCAAGGATGACCGATTCTACCCCAAAGTTGGGATTTACAGAGGAGTCATGGAGCCTGGTTTCCTCCAGAGACTCATTCTGAAGGTCCACTGGCTGTAGATGGGCACTGAATGCTGTTCGCTGGCTTCCTCCGAAGATTCACAGGGTGCCCGTTCCATAGCCTACGTCTGCCCTCACCCTTCCTCAGAGAAAACAACGACCCGCCCCTGCCCCCATTCACACGTACTTAATCCCCCCACTAGGAGCCCCGCAGCCCAGACCGCTCGAATTCACATCCCCAGGCTACCATTTTCAGCTGGGTGCTCTGAGCCAGGGTCTTCGCCTCTCTAAGCATCACTTTAGTCTTCTGTAAAATGGGTTATAACAGTTTAGGGTGCTGTTTCTTTTAAAAGATTATACAAGTAAAGCAGAGCAGAGTCAGCTGCTGCTTCTTTTCTTATTCTCCTCCTTTGTGGATTTGCAGATAAACTCTGTTCTTGAAAAGTCAGCCCTAAGTGGTGGGAAAATGATCCTAGCTGCTCTTTGTTGCCCATTGGATACGTCTTTACTGTGGCTCCTTCATAATCTGTGGGGGAGGGAGTTCCAGGGACCGTCCCGGCCCCTGCCGAGTGATTAAGCAGCCCAGGCCGGCATGGCCTTCTGGGCCTCCTCCGGACTTCCCTCGACAGCCGCTCTCTGCGGTAGATCTTGCTCTGCACTTGTTCTGTCCCCTTCATTTGCAGATGCCGCCACTGAGGCCCGCAGGGACCCACGGCGAGTGGATCCAGATGGCCTCTCTTTCTGGACGTCGAGTTAAGGGTGCCTTCTCCTGGAGCGAGAACCCTGCGGGAGGCTTCCGACTACTCACTTAACTCCTTCGTGGTCAGGCCTTTAACCAAGTAGGTGGAGAACAAAAGCTGAGCTAAATACCCTATTTTCTTTCTTTGACAAGTAATCGGCCGGAACGGCAAAATCCCAGCGGGTGGCGGGAGATACTGGAGGCCTTGGGAAAAACAGAATGCTAATGGCCGCCTGGAGGGGGCGGAAGGCACAGCCTGGTTAGGGCGCCCCGGCCGCCTCGCTTTGAAGTGCACCTCTCCAGCCGAGCTCACCGGGAGGGCACTTGATTTCCCCTTTCGGGGAAATAAAAAAGAGCTGCTAGAGAGTAACTGGGGACTCTCTTTGGTTCTAACTGACTCACTCCTGCTTCCTACCCCTGGTTCAAGTTGCTTTTGACCTATTTGCTCCTGGCCTCCCCCATCGGACTGGGAATCCCCGGGAGGAAAAAGACTAAGGTTTATTTATCCTCATTTAGCTCCAGTATCTTAGTAAGAAGGGTAAAAAGTAAGCTCAGTGTAAGTGTAATGGCGAGTAGCAGGAAAGACTTCCTATGTAGGTGCCAGGTACTATTCTAATTGCTTCATATTAATTATGCTGCTATTATACAAGTGGGAAAATGCACACAGAAGTTAAAGAGCTTGCCCAGACTCGCAAAGATACTAAAGGTTACCGCCACAAATACATAGAATTCTGAATACAAGATTCTGTTTTCTCTTAGAAGTCTGAAAAGGGAGACCTTTAAGAAATGACGGCGTCGGTTTTCTATCCTGTTGTCTCTCCTTCCTTTCTCCTTCCCTCTCACTGTTTCTCACTTGGTTATCTTATGGGCTTACTCATTTTTGCTGAGTAATTCCCCCAACCCAAACTTCCTCTCCCTACTTTTCTCACATAGGGTCTGGATGGGCGATTCCAGCTACCCCTGTCATATTGAAGCCTTGGTCAACAGGATTTGGGTTCTGCCCACCTGTTGTGTAGACATCTTGCTGCACCTGTATCATAGGGGTGCCTTTTGTTGAAACATTAATTTTCATAGACTGTCAACTCTGTTAGTAACATACATTCAGGTAAACATTTCTCCTTGGTGACTTGGTGTTCGCTTCCCTTAACAACTGTACTACAATTTCAGCACTAACTTTTCTTTTTTTCTATTTTGCTAGGAAGAAGCTTAGCATGAACATACAGACAAAAGCTGTGCAACAATGTAAGACCCTTGAGATAGAAAAGGTCTTAAAAATGATATATTTTAAAGACTGAAAAAGATGAAAATGTCAGGTCTATTAATTTAGAAAGATCTTTGTTTTCTTTTTCTCTTAGGAAAAAAATTTACTTCAGTCCTTGTGGTTATAAAGGCTAAGACCTGACACTGTCCCTAACCTATGTTAGCTGTCCTAGCACACAGATTTAGTAAGTCTTCTGATTTAACTGATGAGCACCTACTGTGCTCCAGGCTTTTCAGGGTAGAAAAATGAGCAAGACAGATGGAGCCCCGTATAACTTTCATATATAATGTAGCAACAATTAGCTAAACGTTCTCAAAATACACTGTTCTCAAAATACACTTTCTTGGAGAGTGTTTATTTCTTTTTTTTTTTTTTTTTTTTTTTTTTTTTTTTTTTTTTTTTTTTTTTTTTGAGACGGAGTCTCGCTCTGTCGCCCGGGCTGGAGTGCAGTGGCCAGATCTCAGCTCACTGCAAGCTCCGCCTCCCGGGTTTACGCCATCTCCTGCCTCAGCCTCCTGAGTAGCTGGGAACTAAGGCACCCCGCCACCTCGCCCGGCCTAGTTTTTGTATTTTTTTAGTAGAGATGGGGTTTTCACCGTGGTAGCCAGGATGGTCTCGATCCTCCTGACCTCGTGATCCGCCCGTCTCGGCCTCCCAAAGTGCTGGGATTACAGGCTTGAGCCACCGTGCCCAGCCAGAGAGTGTTTTACTTTCTTTGCCTAATGTGGCTTTTCTTATTATTATATATTCCCATATATATGATGAGGAAGAAGAAAAAGATGATGATGATGATGATGATGATGATAAAACAGCAGCTAAATACAGAAATTCATTAGCAGCTTAAAAAATACTTTCATCAAAAAGGTAAATCATGATTTTGTGCTATTGCTGAAGATTCTTGATTCAGTCTTTAGGAAAAGATAATTTATCTTTGTAATAAGCAACTATTAGTGTGTTTATTAACTTCCATTTCAGGATTCCTTCACCTCCTCATATTTTAACAGTGAACCACAAAGTGCATTAGCAATATAGATATATAGACTTAGAGCAAAGATAATAGTTTAAATTGGTCATTTTTGTTGAAAAAAATACCATGGGTTTAATATAACACTTCACGTCACATTTGTAGCTCTGGTTTGGGGTTTTGTTTGTTTGTTTGTTTTTGTTTTTGTAAAGCAATTAGTCAGTGTATTTTAGTGTCATGGTGAAATATAAACTCTAAAAATTCTTGTAAAAGTGAATTTTTTGGTGGGAGTATCTTGCTGTTGTCAGCAGAATCAACACTGCTTGTTTTTGCCAAGATGTTTTATCTTATGGGACATTTTCTTTAAAAAAAAAAAAAGAAAGAAAGAAACATGAACAACCTAAAGGTGATTAAAGCTCCCTCCCTTTTTGGAAAGTACAGCAGAGGTGGCAGATCTGGCCATCAGAGAACAAAGGGCCAAAGAGTGAACCTGAGATGGTGAAATAAAATGTAACATCAACAAAGAAAGGGCCATAGATAAATAGTAAAAGGACCAACTCACCACAAAAAACCCATTGACGTTTTCCCAGAGTCCAGGCGAAGCGCTGGTGACCGGTTAATGTTGGAATGTTTTCCTAGGGTTAAAAGGAGAACCGGCAGCAAGTCTGCTCAGAATTTACAAAGTGTTTGAATAACATGGACAGTGTTTTGATAACACGTTTTTAGTGGGGGTGAAAATAATAGTATTTATTGGGACATTTATATGGGCCCCCTTGGTTGTGGGGGGTGGGTGGCACATGGGGAGAGGTAAGCCATATATCATTGCACTCATCTATAACTCACCTCTGTAACGTGTCCATATGTGTGTAAATGTATTCAATGTATAATAGTCCTGTTCCAACCAAATGCTTTTCAGTTTTGCTTTTAAAAGATCAATGTATGGATAGTAGTTACCTTTAAGGGGGAGAAAGAGATAAAGAGGTCATCTGGTCAAGTTGGCAATAACTTCGACCAAGACAGTGGCATGAAGTTGGTATTATTCCCCAGAACAATACAGCGTGAGATCTTTAATATGCTCACACGCAGACTTGGCGTTGGCTTCCCGGTAGCCTTTAAAGATTCCTGCTTGCTCCATCTCAGGCTGAAAGATGCAAGATTTGAGTTAATCCAGCCGGTATTTGGGTCTGGGGTTCCAAAGGGTCTCCATGTTTCCTCCCCAATGTTGATGTTTTTGTTCAATGTATTCCAATACACTGTCAGTTGAGCCACATAAAACCAGGCACCTTTCAATAAATGTCTCATTTGGATTTCATGAAGCTTGGGGTGTAATTGAAATCAAACAGCAAACAGGCTGGAAGGCTCTGTTATTTGCCCACCCAATCTAAGGAGGGTGCTGCCTGACATGTTCACTTAAGCCACTGCTTTGGCTTTCTTTTCTATTCCTGTTTCTGGAAAGGAGTGCCTGGATTTTAAAGTGTGGCTGGGACACGTGAAAATACTTTTTACCTCTCTTCCCCTGGCTATAAGTAATATTGAGCCAGCAAAAGGAAAGCCCATTTCAAGCAGGAAATCACAGACTTGCTCATCTGTAACTCTCCAGGCTTTCTAGACTAGTATATTCTAAATGTAATAATAGTAATAATAACAACGTGATTAGCTAATTAACACAGAGGAACCATTAAATGAGATTTTTTAAATCTTCAGCCAGAAAAAAAAGGCCTGTAGCTGAAACAGTGCTTTTCATTATTTTAAAGAGAATTTGTAACATATACTTACAAATGTAATGTAACACAATATGTAATATAATATTATGTGCATATTTTCCATGTTCCAGAAATCCTGGGTCCTACAGTAGTTTTATAGAAACTGAATTTTTATTCTCTTTGAATTTGTCTTTGCTTCTCCATATGTAAAATATGTTGAAATTTGGAGAAATAATAGATTTATTGGGGAAGTGGGTAGATATAAACCAAAATTTCCTGCCCCCAAGAATCAACACAAATTCTAATTATACACATCGTATATATATTTAATAATTAGGTGGTGCTCATACTGAACTCATGCGCTTTCAAAAGCTTGCTCTGGGGCTGGAATAAAATCAGCCCTTTCTGATGTGGCTCGGGGGACAGCTGGCCCGCGTTATTCGCGCCAGAGTGGGTCGGAACGATGCCTGTTGCCTGCGATGGCACTTTGCCACGCGAAGCGCTTCCCTGGCCGCGTCAAAAGCATTTTGAAGGGACACTGAGGCCCGTTTCTTGCTTTGTGAAAGCGCAAAACTGTCATGTACCTTTGGCCACCCTAGCTCCAAATAACATGAGATTAGGTCTCACATTAGGGAGATTTCTCATCCTTAGACATCTTGCAACTCAGGTCAAGGATAATGTAGAGGATTCCACGAATAGTAATCAGGACCCGCCAGCCCAGGGATAGATAGTCGTCAAAACCGCCCAAGCGGCGCGGCGCCTTTCTTTCCTTGAGCTCCCGTACCCCTCACGGGATCTCCACGTTGACAATCATGAAGTCTTCACAGCGCTATACTATTTGAACAATCAATGTTCGAGACTTCCTTGGGTCAAAATAACACTATAGCAGGGGAGGAAGGCACGGACAGTGTAGTGACCAAAACAGCTGTGCCAAACACGAACTATACTGATGGGACGAAATGCAGGAAGCGCAGGGCAGAACGCGCTCAATACCAGCTTTCTGGCGATCTGCTCCTGGCCACTCTGGCCCAGGACCTACAAGGCCACCGCCCCCGCCCACTAGTCTTAACTTGCCCCCTCCCCTGTGGCTGTGCCTTGACCCTGAAAATCTTCGCGCACTCCTGGGTTTCACCACCACACACACGCCAGCGCGCGAGCGCGCGAACACACACATTAAAAAAAAAAAAAAAAAAA
>NW_016803192.1:2569195-2630201 GCF_001698545.2 Rhinopithecus bieti
TTTTTGAGAGAGAAAGGTTCCAAGAGTTGCCAACTCAAAAATATTTTACATAGTTTCAGACCACTTGATCTACCCGCCTTCTGTTCATTGCAAACTTTTAAATGTGCTCCGACCCTATCCCAGGTGTCTGGGGAACCCGCCGGGGTCTGGGCCCGTTCTAGGACATCCCAATTTAAATCGATTTTTCTGGTTCTTTTCCCTTGCACAGGCGCATGTTTCCTTTCCTGAGCTTCAACATAAACGGACTCAATCCCACCGCCCACTACAATGTGTTTGTAGAGGTGGTGCTGGCGGACCCCAACCACTGGCGATTCCAAGGGGGCAAATGGGTGACCTGCGGCAAAGCAGACAATAACATGCAGGGTGAGCAGAGAAGAGACTCGGTCCCGGGAGGAACGGGCGGGAAGAAATCGGAACCCTCGACTCAGACAACTCACATTTAAATGTAGCACTTTTTTTTTCCTTCCATTCTGAGGCCTAGAGGTGTTAGTATGAGTTTCTTTGTGTTGATTGTTTGACGGAGAGGAGAATTTGTTAAGTCAGATTTCTTGTCTGCCAATATATAGATATTTAGAACCTTTAACTAAGACATCACCCTACCCCCCAATCCCTACGTTTAAGAAACTAGTAGTCATAAGCTCTCCAGGTGGGAAGGGCTCCTGGGATTCTAATGTTCACTTGAGAAAGCCCAGCCAAAGTTTTGTTCACCCATAAATGTCCAACTCTCTTCCACTGGATGTTGCCCTTACAGCTTTAGAAGGTCCCAAATTGACCTTCAAGAGTCATCTCCTGTTAGCTCCGTTTCTAAATTCTGAAATGCCATTCAGGCGAGTCCCTAGTGCAAGGAAGGCTGGAAGGACAGGGGCCTGGGAGGGATATCGATGTAGTCCTGCTGGTCTCCACTGGCCTCTTTAAGCAACTTTTGCTGGGAGACCAGCTGTAAGTCTAGCTCTTATATCTTGCCCATAGCTAAGAGACATCCCTCCCCTTTCCCCATTTGTAAACAGCCCTATATGCTTGGGTTTTGTGTTTTGTTTCATTTTCTCTTAGGCAACAAAATGTATGTTCACCCAGAGTCTCCTAATACTGGTTCCCACTGGATGAGACAGGAGATATCATTTGG
The DNA here is from genome assembly GCF_001698545.2 of Rhinopithecus bieti. Lineage (NCBI taxonomy): Eukaryota > Metazoa > Chordata > Mammalia > Primates > Cercopithecidae > Rhinopithecus > Rhinopithecus bieti. The sequence goes on from NW_016803192.1 coordinate 2,570,319, forward strand.
GAAATTAAAACTCACCAATAACAAAGGCGCAAATAACAACAACACCCAGGTAGAGTGACAGAGCAGGAGGGGGTATCTTCTGGCTCTGACTACAAGTCTTTTTTCTAATAAGAGTCCCTACTCTTTTCACTGTATTTGTCATATTTGCATTCGTGACCTGTTTGCTCGCCCATTTCTAAACTTTTTTGTTCTTTTGACCTTTCTCATCTTCACTTTCCTATTGGATTCAATAACAGTTGACTATTAAGAACAGAAATACTGAAGTATTTTGGGAGTTTAGGAAACCAAGAGGAAAGCATATCTATCAAAACCACATACCCAGCTATGTTTTAAATTAAAAAAAAAAAAAAAAAAAGGGGGGGGGCAATAATGAAACCTTTAAAGTTGCAATAAACAAAGCTGTTAGTGCGAGGCGTTTAGAAGTCCCATGCCAAAATACATAATTTGTCAAAATCTAATTCTGTTGAACCACTAAGAGATTTTTTAGATTTAGCAACTTTTTTTCTGTACTCTTTCCAGATGATAGTCTTACAGTCCTTACACAAATACCAACCCCGACTGCATATTGTTGAAGTTACAGAGGATGGTGTAGAGGACTTGAATGAGCCCTCAAAGACCCAGACCTTTACCTTCTCTGAAACGCAATTCATTGCAGTGACTGCCTACCAAAACACCGATGTGAGTGTCCCAAACATCTCAAGAATCTCTAAAGCTAAGGTCCAGCATGATAAAGCACTCAATGACTGTTTTTCTCCCCTATCTAGATTACTCAACTAAAGATTGATCATAACCCCTTTGCAAAAGGCTTCAGAGACAACTATGATTCGTAAGTACAGCTTTTATCCACACTTGCATGATCATCTCTGAACAGGACATACATCAACAGGCACTTTGCTGAGAATATATTTTAGGAAGAGCTTTGACCTTTGGGATTTTTACGTATTTTAATTTTTCCAATTTTTTTTCCTTTACTAATGTTGCTTTAGAATTTTCTCAGAAGGGTTGTGTTAATTTCTGAAGAAATGTTAAGGACTTAAAAATGAAGAGTTTTTTTTAGCATGTGAGTGAAGACTTGAAATTTTAACAATCTGCATTTATATATACCTTTCTTTTCGTTTGATCCACTTTTTCATCCTCCCAAGAGCAGATATTACTGTCTCCCAGCCCCACTTTTTTTTTTTAACATAAGAAAAAACTGAAACGAAGAGAATGTAATTTCACAACACGAAAGAGTAAGGCCCTGCTGTTTTAAAATCTGAGTTTTCTACCACCACAGCCAGTGTTTTCCATCACAGTGACAAAGAAGGTTTGATCTGAGTTTTCATGTTCTAGGACTAGTAAAGGTAGATTTTCTATAGTTTAAATACTTGATGCCTAGGGGAAACTTTTTCTTACATGGTGGGAAATTTTTCCCAATAAGCCAAGCATCCAGGTAAATGGACCACTGCATCTCCTGCCTCTGTCCTTTTAGCTCAACAGACCAGCACTTTCAGTACAGATAACCAACACAAGCCTTTTTCGTTTCTGGGAGGTGGTTTGTTTGGGGACAACATTAGGGTTTTTTTTTTTTTTTTTTTTTTTAAGTGTTTCTCTTTATATTGTAGCATGTACACCGCTTCAGAAAATGACAGGTTAACTCCATCTCCCACGGATTCTCCTAGATCCCATCAGATTGTCCCTGGAGGTCGGTACGGCGTTCAGTCCTTCTTCCCGGAGCCCTTTGTCAACACTTTACCTCAAGCCCGCTATTATAATGGCGAGAGAACCGTGCCACAGACCAACGGCCTCCTTTCACCCCAACAGAGCGAAGAGGTGGCCAACCCTCCCCAGCGGTGGCTTGTCACTCCTGTCCAACAACCTGGGACCAACAAACTAGACATCGGTTCCTATGAATCTGAATATACTTCTAGCACATTGCTCCCATATGGCATTAAATCCTTGCCCCTTCAGACATCCCATGCCCTGGGGTATTACCCCGACCCAACCTTTCCTGCAATGGCAGGGTGGGGAGGTCGAGGTTCTTACCAGAGGAAGATGGCAGCTGGACTACCATGGACCTCCAGAACAAGCCCCACTGTGTTCTCTGAAGATCAGCTCTCCAAGGAGAAAGTGAAAGAAGAAATTGGCTCTTCTTGGATAGAGACACCCCCTTCCATCAAATCTCTAGATTCCAATGATTCAGGAGTATACACCAGTGCTTGTAAGCGAAGGCGGCTGTCTCCTAGCAACTCCAGTAATGAAAATTCACCCTCCATAAAGTGTGAGGACATTAATGCTGAAGAATATAGTAAAGACACCTCAAAAGGCATGGGAGGGTATTATGCTTTTTACACAACACCCTAAAGAGTTATTTTAACCTCAAAAATTAGCTAACTTTTTGCAGATGGACTTGGTGGTGTTTGTTGTCTTCTTTGCCTAGGTTGCCAAAAAGATGTTTGCCTTCCACCTTGATGCATCCTGTTTTGTGCAATTCTCTAAAAGAAGGTGCCAAAGCTTTTTGATTGCTGCAGGTAACTGAAACAAACCTAGCATTTTTAAAAAATAAGATTAATGGAAGACTTTAAGGTATTTTAAAATTCAAAGGGTATCCAAGGTTCTGTATTTATTTATTGGAGAGACACTAACCATTCAAAGAAGCAGGCTGTGAACATTGAGTGCCCAGTGCTATGAAATTAGTTAAAACCTTTGATTCTCATTTCTATTTGTAAATTCTTAAGCAAATAGAAGCCGAGTGTTAAGGTGTTTTGCTTCTGAAAGAGGGCTGGGCCTTCAGTTTCAGAGGAGACGTTTTGCTGTTACATTCTGCCAGGGGCAAAAGATATTAGGCCCAGGAGTCAAGAAAAGCTTTTGTGAAAGTGATGGTTTCACCTGACTTTGATTCCTTAACCCCCCGGCTTTTGGAACAAGCCATGTTTGTCCTAGTCCAGGATTGCCTCACTTGAGACTTGCTAGGCCTCTGCTGTGTGCTGGGGTGGCCAGTAGGACTCCGGAGAGAGCAAGGGAAGGAGTCACCAAAAAAAATAAAAGAGAATTTAAAAGTGTACAGTTGTGTGTTTAGATACACTGTAGAATAATGTGGTATATATTGTACAAATAGTCTACATAGATGTCTGGGATAATGTAAAACTGGTGCTTTGGCTTTGTAAAGAATTTGCAAATCACTTAACAGCTGCAGGGGCAAGGGGAGAGTTTCATCATCCCCATGATATTTGGGAATATTCTGTTTACTTCTTAGATAGTTAAGAATGTATTCAGCTACTCTGTACTAACTTGAACCATGTTTAAGGAAAACTTCTATTTCATCCTCTTCTTGTGCCATCCCCTCTCCCTAACTTGGTAATGTGAAGAAACTAAAACCTGATACCACAGCTCCTATAGGCTTTTTAGAGATCTTGGATTTTTATGTACAGTCTTAGTCATTTTTAATAAATGTGGTTCAATAAGGGAACGGGCATAGCTCTGTCTTCTGTACTGTTGGGGTTTTCATCTTTGTGTTAAAGATCTTATTTTGCTTCCTCCATCGTTTTCAGCTTTAACACGGCCTCACCCATCCCCTACCTCCACGGAAGGCTCTAGAATCTCTAACTGGATACTGTAGTCATGCGGGGGTGGGGATGTTTTGTTTATCTTCTTTTTTCCTTGAAATGGAATGGGGCTATTTCCTCACCCCACTGGGAAGTCTGGACAATGGGTGTTGTGGGGGGCAGGAGGGGCGGGGGAGGGAGTATTGCTGTTAATTGCCCACAGCAGACTTAACTAAGCCTCGAAAACCTCCGCTCCTGGTTCTTGGAGACCAGGCTCTGTCAGGGCACCTGGCCACTTAGTTCTCTGGGCTTTTTTCTAGGCTTACTTGGGGCCACCCATCCTTAGGCCCACGTAGGCTCCCTGGGAACCCCCGTGACCCTTTGAGCGCCCACCAGTTCCGGGCCCGTGGGGCGCGGCGGCGCGGGGGGCTGCACACAGCTCTGCGCCCACCTGCGGCTTTCTTCCGAACCCAGACACTGCGCACCCGCTGCCGCGGGCTGCGGGCCTCGGTAGCTGCAGTCAAACTCCGCCCGGACTCGGACTGAGGCGCAGGCTAGGGACGGGCGTGGCACTTACAAAGGAGGATTCCAGTTGTTCCGCGCACCGCCGCTCTGCAAACAGTGACCTTGGAGCAGTTCACCTTACGCTTAGTTCCGTTTATTTGGCACACGCTCCATGGGAAGACGAAGGACAGCCCATCCCCTGACTGAACCCTGGGCGGTCCAAAGAGTCAAACCAAGGAGTGGGGTGGAGGGTCTCCTTTGTCCCCCACCCCACGCCAGACGTCCCGCCAGGCTTATCTGCAGACGGCTTCAGGCCCAGATTGCAAAACTTCCACCCCTTCCTGGACCCTCCCGGGGTAAAGGTCTGGCTGGGAGGGTCATTCTGCTAACTGCGTAGCGCGGAAATGCAGCTGCTAAGAGGATTAGCTGCTGGGAGGCGAGCAATCAGCCGGCACCTCCTCCCCTTCTGCGCCCAATTAAGACCGCCAGGGCCTTGTACCTCGATTGTCCTGTCTCCCTTCCCCTCCATCCCTCTGGGGCCCGAGTTCTTCCCGTGCCACCCGTGACCTTGGGGGCTCCAACTCCTGCTCTACGTTTCCGAACGGCCTGCTCAAAACACTTTGGAAAAGGCGCCCCGAGCTTTACCGGGGAGCCAGGGACAAAAGCGTTGAAGATGTGCTTTTTAATATATATGTATTGTGGATGACAGATTTAGATTCCGGAAAGGAGACTCATAGCCCGCCTATCCTGGTCAGCGCCTTCCCTCCACCCCCAACAGCTCCCTTACATCTGCATCCAGCCACCGAATATTGGGAGATGCGATGGAATTTCAAAAACAGTGCTCTCCTATTTCTGCCGTCTAGAAAGCCCCAAAGTGCTAATCACTGCCGGCATAAAGCAGATTCTGGCCCTAGTCTATTTCGGGTCCTGTATATTTTTGCACCGTACAGTAAAAAGAACCTGGTACTTGTGAAAAGTCCCTCACAGTGTTTAATAGAAACGTGTAAGTGGCTGAGTGGCCTCAATTAACACCTTGTGATAAGGCATTCCTAAGATGGAGTGTCAGACACCAAATTGTGAAGAGATGTATCTAATTAATCCTCCTAGGATGACACCGATAAACAAGCCTCTATTTAAATAAAGATCAAGGGCTCGGCGCCCGGTTTGTTTACATTCTCCGCCAGGGTCCCCGCTTATGCACCGGTGCAGGCGGTGTTCCTTGCGCTGGGAGGAGATACTGGCTTGGGGGTTTGCTGGCTCATCTTGGTTCACATCTCCGTTCTTGCCCCAAACAAACAAAAAACCACAATGAAATCAATAAATTGCAATGAAACAGGAAAAAGCAGAGCAAAGAGGACCTGACTCGGAGTTGGAAATATTGTTATTTGCCATCTTCCACTGGTGTTCTTTCCATCGCCAAACACTTTTTGGTTGTTGGTTTGCGAGGGAAAAAAGGAAGAAGGGGAAAAAGCAGCCCACATGTAGCCTCTGGAATTCTTTTCTGCTCCAGGGAGAATTCGGAGCAGGACCTTCCTCCGGTCCTCAGCCCGCCCCGGCACGAGTTCGCTCTGGGTGGTTCCAGAATTCCCCCTCCTGGGTATAGAAGCTGGGAATTGTTGGGATGTAGAGCAGCTATCCTGGGGGTGGAGCGGGGAGCCGCAGACGTCTGGAAGGGAAACTGGGAAAGGCGGGAAGAGTCAGAAAGAACTTGGGAGGAGGGGAACCTGCAGATTAGCGCGCCATATTTTCAGCCCATGTTTGGGCCCGGATTTGGAGCCGGTTTCAAGTCTGCAGCAACGTATCTTCCAAACCCTCAATGGAGAATTTCGAGGCTCCAAATCTGTTTTGGTCCCGGTTTCCCTTTTACAGCCGTCTTTGATTCGCTTTAAACCTAGGTGAAAGCAGACTCACGGTCTTCCCTCTCTGCATTCTCTTCTTTCCGAATTAAACCTGCGGAGGGGGAGGAATGTAATTTTTTAAATCTCTGCGGGTGTCATCGAAACGCTCTGGAATAAAAACTTTCCCGTATGCCCTTTGATTTTTATCGACATTCAGCTACTAGTAGGAACAAAAATTAAAATATTTCCTTTCCCATTCGCCTGGACACTGTGTCGCTTCTCTTTCCGGCTCGCGCCTCGGTGTCTTCTACCCGACTACACAGCGACTCCAAAAGTTTAGCTTTCATCCCGCGGAGATTTCGAAAGCTCTGGAAGGCTGTCTTTAAAAGGGAATTTGGAAAAATCTGTTGCTGAGCACGATTGAGTCCCATTCTACAAAATACCCATCACTCCACCGTTATTCCTCAAGTTTACACTTTCAAATATGCGAACCCCGAAGGTCCAGCCCGGGAGTAAGCCAATCCCAGGATCCGGTCCACCGGCGCGTGTCTTGAAAAGAATGTCGGAGGTCAGATTCCCTCCTGCCGCTTGCAGAGGCCTCGGCTCAGCGCACACATCTGGGGTCTGAGGGCTTCCCGCGCGCCCGAACCCTACCGGCGCTGGATTTTCTTCCGGGCGCAGGAGCTAAGCGATTCTTAGACAGCCTGAAGTTACACGCACCTTTTTTTTTTTCCTTCCCCCTCATCGCCAACAAGACGATAGGACTCTGGCCTTACTGGTCATCGAATTTCTCCTTATTACGGCTTAAATGAAAAAGAAAACACGACGTGGCCGAGCGCGCACACACACATCCACCCACTTCTTCAACCCTGGGAGTCCTCCGTGTGTCGCCGAGGGCACGTATGGAGTTCGCCAAGGGAAGGATTCAGCTGCCCAAATGCTAACCAGGCCCTCAGCAATGGTCCCTAAAGTGCCCCCGCGTCACATGGATCTCTGACCGCCGCCGAACCTATATTTGTTTCCTCCACTAAGTCTTACCAATTTATGCATTTATGCACAGCAGGGCTTGCACAGTGACTTTTGTAACTTTGAGTTCTACCCAGGTCTCCCTTACACAGTTGGCGTGGAGGAGGACCCCACGCCTTGCCCTTGGCCACCAGGTACAGCAGCAGTTTCCGCGCGGGGCTGCAGGCTCGTCTCTTTTCTGGGCCGCGGGCAGCCTTCGCCATCTGGTGGCCATGGAGAGTAAGGATCTTCCCAGCCGAAGAGGGTTCCTCCACTCTTAAAGCCGTTTTGTCAGGTCCTGAACGGTTCTGCCAAAAAAAAAAAAAGATATCTCATATATATATATAATTTATATTTAATACATTTATTATATATTTATATATTAATATATATTTATATATATTATAATATTTATTTTATATAAATTATTATATATTTACATATAATATATTATATCTTTTTATATTTTATTATATATATGAATATATATTTGTATTTATATATTTATATATATAAAACTGTCATGTTATTATCTCACCTACAAAATCAACAATCATTTCTGAATATCAGGAAATATTCAGGTATGTTTTTCTGGTTGTCTCATAAAGTTGTTTTGTTTTCTTTTGTTTACTTGTTCCTTACAGTTGTTTGTTTTCATGAGGATCCAAACAGGTCCCACACATGTGATTGATGTATCACTTAATTCTCTTATCTAGAACTCTCCCCTCTCAACTTTTCTTTTATTTTTCCTTGCAATTTATTGAAGAAATTGGGGCATTTGTTCTGTCTAGTTTTCCAGGTTGTGGTTTTGCTGATTGCAGTTCTGTGGTGTTAACGTAGTCCTCTGATTCTTGTTTTTCCAACAAAGTGGCGTTTTGTTGATCTGATCCAGATTCCACTTTTTTTAGTAATAATATTTTATAGGTGGTAACATTCCATGAGGAGGCTCATCATGTTGAGTTGTCTCTTTTGGGGGCATGTCATTGTACACTGATGACTCTCAGCTAGACCCATTATTTCATTAAGGGGTTGGCAAAGGAGGTAAATTCCAGTATGGCCATTATTATCAATTACATACACATGAGAAAATTTTACTCAATGACACTTTGAATGTGACATTAAACAGAGTAAGCCAAAAAGCCAAGATCTTTGCTCTTTATATATCATCACAGAAAATCAGAGAGGCCTTCTGGGGAACATGGGACACAGAAACCTAGGTGTAAAATAGAAAAAATGCATAAATTGGTAAGACTTAGTGGATGAAACATATTTATTAAAACAGTCTAATATGCCCCAAATTGCTAAGAAATCACATTAAACCAATGCATAACAAAGTGATAAAGTAGGTTTCCATCTGCTTTTCTACTCCCAGAGCAAATTATCAATATTAAAAATATATTTCAATAACTCATAAGGAGGAGCATCATATGGAAATCATAAGTGCTAAAAAAAAAAAAGGACTATTAAATAATTTGGTTGTTAAGCGGGGAGGGGAGTGATTTCATTTATGACAAGAGAAGTGGTTTCTTACCACTTCCTTTGGAAAGGATTGAGGGAGGAATCTGAGGGAGAGAAAAGTGTAGGGAAAGTCCAAGTTACTATCCACAATTCACAGCCTAGAACTTCTAGAACCAGAATGGAGTTGGTTACTGAGAGAGACCATCACGGAAATTCAAAGAATAACAAGGATAGATTTGAACATGTAGATACTGTTGCCACCATCTTGTTCCCTTCCTCGTCCCAGACACTAAATTGTAGACTATTCCACAAACCTTCAGGCAATCAGAATGTTTCCTGCAATGGTCTTAGATTGCCACCATTTCTTCTTGAAATGACTCAATATTAATGTCATAAGTATATAGCCTTCTCTTGACTAGAACTTCTTCCTAAATCCCTAAATCAGTCATCATTCCTTGAGTCACTGAATTGAACAGCTGGGAGGCACCTCAGAGACTGCTCTAGTTCTATAAACCCCACTATACAGAGGCAAGAACCAAGTATCACTATGGTTTTGTGGTTTGCCAAGCCCCTTGAGGAACTCATTGATTTGGCAGTGTATCATGGGTTAGACCCTATACTTTGGACATACAATATTTCAGAGGCTTGGGAAATATGTTTAGTCATGAAAACATTAAATTTGAAAGCATAGTTTTATTATTGTTTATGTTTTCAGAGGATGAACAATATTTGAAATCCAAATGTATCCATGATTAATTTTTCTTCTTTTTCTTCTTCCTCTTCTTTTATTTTCTTTCTTTCTTTCTTTTTTTTTTTTTTTTTTTTTTTTTTTTTTTTTTTTTTTTTTTTTTTTTTTGAGACCGTGTTTCAGGTGCAATCATAGCTTACTGCAGCCTCAAAGTTGTAGGCTCAAGCAATCCTTCTACCACAGCCTCTCGAGTAGCTAGAACTACAGGTGCACACCACTATGCCTGGCTAATTTAAAAAAAAAAATTGTAGGGATAGGTTCTCACTATGTTGCCCAGGCTAATCTTGCAATTCAGGGCTCAAAATCCTTCCACTTCAGCCTCCCACTTTAGCCTCCCAAAGCACTGAAATTATAGGCATGAGCCACCACACTCAGCCTTTTCTTAAGCCTATCATGGAGTGATGCCTTCTTCATTGCACACTTTGGCCTATATAGCTTTGGGGTAGTGAATCCACAGAATATATATTCTTCACCCTACATATTTGCTGGTTTTCTTAATCTTGGCAGGAAAGTTTTGTCTTTATCTTACAGATCTAAAACCCAAGAATAATCTTTGGCATTTTACTTCTTTCAGGATTCAAGTTCCTCTGCTAAAAAGGCGATTGTTGATAAAATTAACCAATAGTCTGTGCTCATCACTAAATATTTAGAAGACCACAGACACAGACCACATAGCTGTTATAAACGAGCACAGAGAAGCATGGGTTGAATTAGTGTGCAAAAATGTGTATATATGCTTGTATGTGGGAGTGTGTATTTGTTCCCCAGAGCTAATAACAGTAAGCTGAGATTACAGAGTGCAGAAGACAACTGGGAAAAAATGGTTAAGATGGTACCTAATATTTCCATTAGGGACTCTTCTGTTCAGAGCTGTCAAAACAGAATCTGTGAATTGACTAGACTATGGAAGGTGATCCTAATGATATTGATGAAACACATATCTGAAAAACAGAATTTAAATAGAAGAGAGTCTCTAGAAATACGATTAAATCTTAATCTGGAGATACATGTCTCAAAATACCTCTCTCCCATTCCTCTTTTCCTCTCAACAAAAACAAACTCACTGGAAAAGGACAAGCAAGCATTTCCAAGCCTTGCAATGCCCTGTTTTCCATCAGAGTTTTGGAAAAAAATATATACATATATGAGTTACATTCTTAGGCTGGCAATAAGGTCCACTAGGTATTTGGTTTCTCTATGTTTGCCAGCTTCCTTGTATGTAGGCAAGGTTGCCAGATCCAAAGAGAGAGTAGAGTGGACAAGACCATTTGACAAAGGCTGCAGCTTTAGGAAGAACTTGACCAACCTTTAGTAAACCATCAAGAAGGAGGCCAGACTCTCTCCTCCCACCCTCAAATCCCCTGCCAGTGCTCCTGTTTGGCTGAACCCAGTGAGAATCCAAAGGGCTGAACAATCTCTTGATACAGTCATAGAGGTCAACCTCCTGTATGGAGGAGGAAGGATGGTACAGGGAATGATAGAAAAGAATGAAGGGTGAAGTTTGGGGGCAATGAAGAAGAAATCCAGCCCACTTATCACCCTCCAATGTCTGGATTGCTAAAGATTACCCACTTAAGTACTCGCAAGTTGTTTTGAGATTCCCCAAGAGGATGTTTCAAGAATAGCTGAAAATTCTGGTTTTTTATGTGAAATCCCCCTACTTTTCAGTTTTGGCAACCTACTTGAAAAAATTAAATAATCAAAATACCCCTGTGAGGAAGATTTAGCTATGGAAAGCTTTGGACCACTGATCTAGAGCAATGCTATGATTTTAATTGAATTTCGAAAATGTCAAAAGCATGGCCGGGCGCGCTGGCTCATGCCTGTAATCCCAGCACTTTGGGAGGCCAAGGCAGGCAGGTTACCTGAAGTTGGGAGTTTGAGACCAGCCTGGCAACATGGTGAAACCCCGTCCCTACTAAAAATACAAAAATTACCCAGGCGCAGTGGCAGGCACCTGTAATCCCAGCTACTTGGGAGGCTGAGGCAGGAGAATCACTTGAACCTGGGAGACGGAGGCTGCAGTGAGCCGAGATCGTGCCACTGCACTCCAGCCTGGGTGACAGAGTGAGACTCCTCCGTCTCAAAAACAAACAAACAAAAAATTGTCAACACAGATTTTTGCTCTAATACCAGATGGAGTAACAGGGATATGAATTAACTTTCTGCTTGAAAAAAAAACTAAACTAAAAATCAGATATATATATATGGCAATGTAAAATAGTAATCTATTAAAGAAGAGAAATGAATGAGGAAAGCCCTAATATTTCTTCAACTTACTGCCTGGAGAGTTTCCAGGCCTCAGCTTAGAGTGGGAATGGGGGCCTGGACAAAGCCCAGCAGCCTTCTTGATTTGAGGAGACAAAACTGTAAGGGTGAGGAGGCCAAGATGGCTAGAGTTTTTGGAGCAGAGTTCCAGAGAGGAGAGACCAGCACAGAAAGAAAAATCTGGAGAACTGAATAGGGTCTTCCTCAACTCCACCTGAGTGTTGATCGGCACACACATGTGAAGAAAATACCCCAAGCCCACAGGATTAGGCAGGATTTCTCAACCTCAGCACTATTGACATTTGGAGGCAAAAAATTCTATATTGTGGGAGCTGCATTGTAGGATATTTAGCAACATCCTGATTTCTACCAACTAGATGCCAGCAGCACTACCCCCACCAGTTGTAACAACCAAAAGTGTCTCCACACATTGTCAAATGCCCTCTATGGGGCAAAATTATCCCAGCTGAGAACTACTGGATGAGAGGAATTAATACCAGTATTTACACTGACTGAGGATTGTCCCCTTTCCCACTCACCATAGTGGAAAACTTCATAATTCATGAGGTATCAGGAAAAGAACTCAGAAGGGTCTTGCTTCAGTAGTGAGCTGAAGTAGTACTGGACTAAACGCTGCTCTGGTTTTATCTAACTAGGCTTATTAACAATAACTGAAACTTAACTATATCCATGAAGAAAGCTCAAGTTATACGTATAGTAATAAAAATAACAACCAGCACAGAACAAGCAAAATTTTAAATGTATAGTAGCCAATCAAAAATGGCCAGACATTCAAAAAAGCAGGAAAATATGATCCACAATAAGGTAAAAAAAAAAAATCAATCTAAACCAACTCAAAGTGGCAGATGATAGAATTAGTAGACAATGATGTTAAATAGTTATTATAACTATATTTCATGTGTTCAAAAAGCTAGAAAAAAGGTTGAGAGTGGTAAGTAGAGACATGGATGATATTTTAAAAGAACCAAATTAAGCTTCTAGAGATAAAACTACAAATGTCTGAAACTGAAAAACACTTGGTGCGATCAGTGGCATATTATACATTGCAGAAGAAAAGATTAGTAACCTGGAGGTATAGAAATTGAAAGGATATAAAATAAAGCACACAAAAACAAAAAGCTAGAAAAAAATAAGCAGCTTTAGTGAGCTGTGGGATAATGTCAAGCAGACTAACATGCCTGTAATTGGAGTGCATCAAAGAAAGGAAAGAGAGAAGGGTACAGACAAGATATTTGAAAAAATAATGGTCAAAAATTTCAAATGTGGTAAAAAATATAATCCACCAATCTAAAGAGTTCAATTAAAAAATACAAAGAAAACTACACCAAGGCTTATGTCAATCAAATTGTTTAACACCAAAACAGTCAGGGGCACAAGAACACATTATGGGCAAAGGAACAAACATATTAGATTAAGTTGGTGCAAACATAATTTTGGTGTTTGCAATGACTTTTAATGAAAACACCGAAATTGTGTTTGCACCAACCTAATAAAAATGATAACGAAAAATAAATAAGCTGGATAACTTTGGAACATCTTTCAAGTACTGAAAGAATAAGTAAAACCATCAGCCTAGATTTTTATACCTAAAGAAAGCATATTTAAAAAACAAAGGTAAAATTACTTTCTCAGACATACAAAAGCTAAAAGAATTCATCATCAGCAGACGTAAGCTACAAAAAAAAAAAAAAAGAAAAAAATGTTAAGAGAAATGCTTCAGGCAGAAGGAAAACGATACCAGATGGAAATTTGAATCTACTTTAAAAAATGTAGGGCACTAAAAATGTTAACTACATGGGTAAATATAAAATACTTATTTTCTTATTTTTAAAATCTGTTTAAAAGAAAATTGACTGTTTGAAGCAAAAATAATAAGATATTCTAGGTTTTTTTTCTTCTAAAAAAGCTTTTGTTAGCTTTATTTATTTATTTATTTATTTTTTCTAGCAGCCCTCATCCAATTATGTGGTGTTTATAACATACATGGAAGTAAAATATATGATAACTATAGCACAGATGCTGGGAGGGGAGAAACAGAAGCATATTGAGTTATTACCCTATGCATCAAGTGGTATAATATAATATCACTTGAAGGCAAACTGTGATAAGTTAAAGAATCATAAAACATATTCGATTAATCTAAAGTAGGCACAAAAAGAAGAAAAAGGAAATGAATAAGAAATAGAAAACAAATAGTAACTGTGGTAGATTTAAACCCAACTGTATTAGTCAAGGTTCTCTAGAAACAGAACTAATAGGATAGATGTATGTATGAAAGGGAGTTTATTAAGGAGTATTGACTCACATGATCACAAGGTGAAGTTCCACAATAGGCCGTCTGCAAGCTGAGGAGCAATGAAGCCAGTTTGAGTCCCAAAACCTCAAAAGTAGGGAAGCCGACAGTGCAGCCTTCAATCTGTGACCAAAGGCCCGAGAGCCCTGGCAAACTACTGGTATAAGTCCAAGAGTCCAAAAGCTGAAGAACTTGGGGTCAGATGTTCAAGGACAGGAAGCATCCAGCATAGGAGAAATATGTTTACTACAAACCCTAAAGCAACCACTAAAATAACACAACAAAGAATTATAGCTAATAAACCAACAAAGTACCACTATGCCCAGCTAATGTTCTTTTCTTTTTTTTTTTTTTTTTTTTTTTTTTGAGACAGAGTTTTGCTCTTGTGGTCCAGGCTAAAGTGCAATGGCGTGCTCAGCTCACTGCAACCTCCTTCTCCTAGGTTCAAGCGATTCTTCTGCCTCAGCCTCTTGAATAGCTGGGATTACAGGCGCCTGCCACTACACCTGGCTAACTTTTGTATTTTTAGTAGAGATGGGGTTTCACCATGTTGGCCAGACTGGTCTCAAACTCTTGACCTCAGGTGATCCACCTGCCTCAGCCTCCCAAAGTGCTGGGATTACAGGCATGAACCACTGCACCCGGCCAATTTTTTAATTTTTTTGTAGAGACAGGGTCTCACTATGTTTCCCAGGCTGGTCTTGAATTCCTGGCCTCAAGCAATCCTCCCACTTCAGAAATCCACTTTAAATATAAAGACATGGACCTGGCATGGTGGCTCACACCTATAATCCCAGCAGTTTGGGGGCCAAGGCAGGTGGATCTCTTGAGGCAGGGAGTTCAAGACTAGCCTGGCCAAGATGGTGAAACCCCATCTCTACTAAACCCACAGAAATTAGCCAGGTGTGGTGACACACACCTGTAGTCCCAGCTACTCAGAATGGTGAGGCACAAGAATCGCTTGAATCTGAAAGGCGGAGGTTGCAGTTAGCCGAGATCTCACCGCTGTACTTCAGCCTGGGCGACAAAGTGAGACTCTGTCTCAAAATAAATAAATAAACAAACGGACACACGCAGGTTAAAATTTAAAAGGCAAAAAAGATATAACATGCTAACACTAATTAAAAGAAAGCTAGAGTGGCTATGTTACTATTGAAGTAGATTTTAAAAAATAAAATGGGTCATTTAATGATAATGGGATACATTTATCAAAAGATCATAATAATCCTAAGTTACTAGCAACAAACAGTAGAGATTATTATTTGATGTAATATTCAAAAATTAATCAATGTCATTCACTATGTTAATAGACTAAAAATGAATAACTATTATTGTCTACATAGATGCAGAAAAAGTATCGGACAAGATGAGCGGCCAGCCGGGCCAGCATTCCTGGCTCACTTTTCAAAGAGTGGGTTGGCTGTAGGGAGGAGCCCACCGTAGAGACCGAGAGAATCCAGCCTCATCTCCCAGATGAAAATGAGGATCACAGTGACAAAGATGAACAGCCTCAAGTGGTGGTTTTAAAAAAGGGAGACCTGTCAGTTGAAGAAGTCATGAAAATTTAAGCAGAAATAAAGGCTGCCCAAGCAGATGAAGAACCAGCTCCAGCTGTGGGAAGGATCAGATATCAAAAACCAGTGAAGCAGCAGTCAAGCATCCCTCAGAAGGTTTAACAGTAAGCTCAAAAAAGAAGACAAATTAAGATGAAATAAATCAGGACTCAGTCAAAAAGAACTCACAAAAACAAATCGAAAACAGTAGCCTCCTTTCTTTTGACAGTGAAGATGAAAATGAGTAAGTGTAAATATTTTGAATTTATTCTACTTTGAAAGTATATGGGATATTTTTTAAAATAACATTTTTATTCCTATTATAAAGATACTACAGGCTAGGCGCGGCAGCTCACGCCTGTAATCCCAGCACTTTGGAAGGCTGAGGCGGACAGATCACTTGAGGTCAGGAGTTCAAGACCAGGCTGGCCAACATGGTGAAACCCCATCTCTACTAATAATACAAAAACTAGCAGTGTGTGGTGGCAGGAACCTGTAATCCCAGCTACTCGGGAAGCTGAGGCAGGAGAATAGCTTGAATCTGAGAGGCGGAGGTTGTAGTGAGCTGAGATCAGGCCATTGTACTCCCTCCTAGGTGACAAAGCAAGACTTCATCTCAAAAAAAAAAAAAGATAGTACAAGTTACTTATAGAAAATTTAGGAAATACAGGAAAAAATTTAATAAACTACATCTATTCATCAATACCCCTCTGACTTAATATGCCAAATCTAGAAATTAGCCAGTATTAACATTTTGTTATTTCCCCTGTGTGAGTGTATATATATGTAAATTATATTTTTAAACAAAATACATTT
Source organism: Rhinopithecus bieti (assembly GCF_001698545.2). Classification (NCBI taxonomy): domain Eukaryota; kingdom Metazoa; phylum Chordata; class Mammalia; order Primates; family Cercopithecidae; genus Rhinopithecus; species Rhinopithecus bieti. The sequence continues at coordinate 2,586,347 of NW_016803192.1, forward strand.
TGTTTGTGTAAATAAAAAAAAGAAAAGGTATTAGAGAAAATCCAACATTCATGCCTGGCAAAAACTCTCACCAAACTTGAAATTGCAAAGAATTCCCTCAACCTGATAAAACGTGTCTTTGAAAAACCTAGAATTAACATCATATTTAATGGCAAAAGATACAATGCTTTCCCCCTAAGATCAGGAATAAGATGACTCTATTTCTACTCACCATTATACTGGAGGTTCTAGCTTGGCCAATGAGGCAAGAGACAGAAATAAAAGGCTCTTAGATTGGGAAGATTGAAGTAAAATGGACTGCTTTTGAATATAACATGATCATCTATGGAGAAAATCCAATAAAAAGGCCATTACTAATAACTTTTAGTAGAGTTGTAGACTGCAAGACTCATATACAAAAGTCAATTGTATTTTTTATATACTAGCAACAAACAATCAGAAATTGAAATAAAAATACTATTTAATTACATCAAAATTAAGAAATGCTTAGCTACAGACCTGACAAATTATGTGCAAGACCTATGCCCTGAAAACTACAAAACACTACTTAGAGAGATTAGAGAAGACCTAAATAAATAGGGAGATTCACTGTGTTCATGTCAGAAGGCTCTATATTTTTAGAAAAGAAATTCTCCCCAAATTGATGTATAAATTCATTAAGGCTTTTATTTTATTTTATTTTTTTTGTAAAGAAATTTTGGAACTATAATTTCAAACAGTGGCTGTAATCCCAGCACTTTGAGAGGCCAAGATGAAAATATTGCTTGGGCCCAGAAATTTGACACTAGCCTGAGCAACACAGTGAAACCCTGTCTCTACAATAAATTTTAAAAATTAGCTGGACACAGTGGCACACCCCTGTGTTCCCAGATACTCGGAAGGCTGAGGTGGGAGGATCACTTGAGCCCAGGAGGTGAGGCTACAGTAAGCCATATTTACACCACTGCACTCCAGCCTGGGTGACAGAGCAAAACCCCATCCCCCAAAAAAGAAATTACTAAGCTGTTTCTAAAATTTTTCTGGAAATGGAAAAAACCTAGAATAGCCAAAAAACTGGAGAAAAAAAAAAAAAAAAAAAAAAAAAAAAAACGTTAGGGAACTTACATTGTCTTTAGGAATTATTATAAACTACAGAAATCAAGATAGTATGCAACTAGCATTAAGATAAAGCAATGGAACTGAATACTGTCTAGATGGAGACCATCACAACTGATTTTCAAAATGATACAAAAGCAATTCACTGGAGAAAGGGTAGTCTTTTTAACAAATGGTGCTGGAACAACTGGATATTCAAATGCCATTCATATCTCACATCATATATATATATATATATATCAGTTTAGAATGAACTGACTTAATGGTTATAGTCTTAAATGTAAAAGTTAACACTATAAAACTTATAGAGGAAAACAGGAGAAAAGCTTTGTGACTTTCAGTGAGGCACTGCTCTTTAAGTTCTAACACCACATGCACTATCCATAAAGATAAAATATTGATAAATGGGACTTTATCAACAGTAAGAGCTTATGTTTTTTAAAAAACATTGGTAAGACATTAAAAAGACAAGTCACAGAATGTGAAAAAATATTTGCAAATCACGTATCTGATAACGGACTTGAATCCAGAATATATAAAGAGCACTCAAAACTCAAGAAAACAAACAACTCAATAAAAAATGAGTAAAAGATTTAAAAAGACACCTTCCAAAGAAGACATATGGAGGATGACAAGCACATGAAAAGATGTTCAGCATCACTGATAATCTGGGAAATCCAAATTAGAACCACTGAAAGATACAAGAGACACTAGTACATACCTAATTTTAGAATGTCTACAATTTTTAAATACCAAGTGTTGGAGCAAGGATATGGAGGAACTGGAACTGTCATACACTGCTGGAGGGTATGTAAAATAGTACAATATCTTTGGAAAACAGTTTGGCAATTTCTTAAAGTGATAAATAAATACTGACCATGACCCACATATTCTACTCTTAGGTATTTACCCAAAAGAACAAAAATATATGTCTATGAAAACACTTCTGGCCAGGCTTAGGCCTGTAATCCCAGCACTTTGGGAGGCTGAGGTGGGAGGATCACCTGAGGTCAGGAGTTCAAGACTAGCCTGGCCAACATGGTGAAACCCCATCTCTCCTAAAAATACAAAAATTAGCCAGGCATGATGGCAGGTGCCTGTAATCACAGCTACGGGAGGCTGAGGTGAAAGAATCACTTGAACCCGGGAGGGGGAGGTTGCAGAGAGCCAAGATCGTGTCATTGCACTCCAGCCTGGGTGACAGAGTGGAGACTCTGTCTCAAAGAAAACAAACAAACAGCAACAAAAAAAAAAACTTCTACAAATATATTCATAAAAGTTTTATTTGTAATAACTTCAAACTGAGAAGACCCAAGTATCCATTAACCTGTGACTGGATAGACAAATTGAAGTATATCAATGGAATGAAATACCACTTGGTAATAAAAATGAATAAACTATGATACAAGAAACAAGATGGATGAATCTCAAAATAAATAAGCTAAGTAAAAGAAAGTAGACAAATAAGACTATGTAATACATGATTTCATTTATGGAAAATACTAACTACTCCTTGGTGACAGAAAACAGATCACTGGTTACTTGAGGCTTGACAGAGAGTTATGGGGAAAGAATTTTAAAGTACCATGAGAAAACTTTTGAGGTGATAGCTTACTAATCAATCAAGTAACTATAAAATTGTAACTAGTAAGGTAAGTGTTATGATATAGGAAGATTAAGGTATTATGAATGCACAGGAGAAGTGTGAGCGGTGGGATGAAATGGAAATGATATAGAAAGGAGATCACAAAAGGCTTTCTGGATCAAAGACATCTAAATTGAGACTCAGACAAAGAATCAGGTGAAAGACAGTAGAGGTGCTTGTAAGGGATGTTTTCATGAAAAGAAAAAGCACATGCAAGACCCACATGTGTAAGATCACAGGGTGCCCTTGAGGAAGTGAAAGAAACCCAATATGGTTAGTTATCTACAATGTGGAATGAAGAGACGAGGGGTAAGATTGGAGAAGTAAGCAGGTCCTTTTGGGTCCTTATGCAGTTTACACTCAACCCTAAAAGTAGTGGGAGGGCATAAGGAAATTTTCCTTTCCTTCTTTCATTTTAACATTTCTAGCCACATTTTCTAAGTTTTTTAAAGACTTTATTTTTTTAAAAGAAGTTTTAGATTCACAGCAGAGTTAGGAGAAAGGTAGAGACTTAACATATACTCCCTGCTGTCCCACATGCATCACTCCCACCACTGTCAACATCCCCCACCACAGTGGTACATTTGTTACAATTGATGAACCTACGTTGACACATCAGAATCACCTGAGGTCCATAGTTTAGGGTTCAGACTTTGTGTTGTACATTCTGTGGGTTTGGACAAATGTAGAATAACACGTATCTACCATTATGGTATCATACAGAGTATTTTCACTGCCCTAAAAGTCCTCTGTGCTCTGCCCATTCATTCCTCCCCCATCCCCAAGTTTCACTGCAATATCATTTCAATATTGGTGTGCTTTAATCTTTCAAAATGAAAATTTACCACACAAAACATCAGAGTAATTATTATTAATTTATTCCTGCAGGGTATATTTCCAATATGGAATTATTAGGTCAAAAACTTAAAATTATTTATTTTAATCATTATACATATATAGGTTAAAATATATAATTAATATTAAAATATATAACGATTATATATATATATATAGTTACTATCTAGAAATATATAGTTACTATCTAAAATGAGGTAGCCATTCTCACTTCTACCAAAGACATGGTTATTTCCCCACACTCTGCATGGTATCAGTCTTTTAAACTTTTGCTAATCTAATGGATTAAAAAATGGTGCTGCCTTTCAGATTTATATTTGTTTCTTTAATACTGGTGGTGCTTCTCCTACATCTACTACCACCATTCCAAATGCTATTGTCCTTTACTGAGCACTAACTATGTAGCAGAAATAGTTTTCAAAACTTTGTCTTTTACTGATTAACTCTAGTAACCCTACAAAGTTAAGCACCATCATTGTCTCCATTTTAGAGGAGGAAACTAAACTTTAGATAGATCAAGTAATTTTTATTAGGTCATACAGACAGGTTTTAAATGCTGTCTTTCTAACACCCAAAACCCATAATTTTAGGTGAACATCTCTTCATATGTGTATTAGCCATCAGCATTCCTCCTTATAAAATGTGTGTTTGTAGTCTTAGCCTATTTTCTCCTATGTGATTTTATTTTTATTACTAATTTGTAATAATTATTTGTATGTAATGCTTAGTAACCATTTAACATATATTACAAATATTTTCTTCTAGCATAAAAATCTTTAAATTGCATATGTTACCAATTATATATGCAGAAAAGTGTACATATAAATGTATAACTTACTAAATTTTGACAAACAACACTCTTGTGTAATCTATTTAATAAAAAGAAGATTACCAGCACCCTGGACTTATCCTCATGTTCTCTTTTTACTTCCCATGCCAAGGGTAACCACTATCCTGATTTCCAATGGCACTGATTTGTATCATCTGTGCTTGTACTTTATATAATTGAAATCATATAATGTGTTCTCTTTTGTATCTGGCTTTTTTCATTCAATATATATTTTTGTTTATTCAACAGTATATTATATATATATATATATATAGTGTTATCATTGTGCTGCCATAACAGAATACCTGAGACTGAGTAATGTGTAAAGAATAGGAATTTATTTCTCACAGTTCTGGAGACTGGGAAGTCCAAGACTATTCTACTTGTAGGTTCAGTGTCTGATGAGGGTTCATTCCTCATAGATGGTGCTGTCTAGGTGTCCTCACATGGCAGAAAGGCAGAAGCACAAAAGAGGAGAATGCTGTGGACTCACAGGGCAGAAGAGAGGAAGAGCACAATAAAGGCCCTAGGCTGGTTCCTTCCAGCCTTTTTATAAGACACTAATTCATGCCCTCATGACTTAATCACTTCCTAAAAGGCCTCAGCTCTTAACACCACCACAATGGGGATTAAATTTCAGCACATACATTTTGGGGAACATTCAGACTATAGCACGCATAAAGTTGTAAATGATTCACACTCATTGTGTAAATATACCATAATTTACTCATCTAGTGGCTTCCGGCTTTACTTATCTGTAGCTTCCTGTTTCCACCTATTATGTTTATGAAATTACTGTTTTGACCTCTATAGCTTCATGGTATTTTAATATCCTTCTTCCCTACTCCACCCCCACATCATCTTTTGCCAAAATTTGGGAGAAGTTTTGATTTTAAAATAATTGTATAACTTTCTTTTACTCCACCTCAAAAGAAATAAAGGGAAGAGGTTGTCATCTAAATTATATTAATTTATCTCAAATTAATCTTTTTTTCAAAGTTTCTTATGATTTTTAAATAGTCAATCATGCCAAAAACAAATAAAAATCATCTTGTGTCTTTATTTCTACTATATTAACACGTACTTTCTTTTCTATTCTTTCTGCTGTAGCTAGGATTTCTAAAATAATGTCTTCGTAAACCATAAGAGGGAATTTATTGGAAGGATATTGATAGAGTCTGAAGAACCAGACCTAGCATTAGGACAGGGAACTATTTAATATTTTCTGCCATCTGTGTAATACTTTTTTCAAGATTTAAAGTGAAGAAAGAGCAGTCCAACTGGCTGAACAGAGGTCTCTTGCCCATGCTTGGCAGTATTACAGCAGTGAGAGGATATGACTCCACTTAAACTGCCCAATAGGCAGGTCAACTAATTTGCTTACAATGCAAAAGATTTCCTCATGTCCAATCTTAATCTCCACATACTGCCTCTGGCCACCACTGATTTGCATTTTATCATTTTAAATTAGATTAATTTTCTCTAAAATTTTATATAAACAAATTATATAAAATGTGTGCCTTTTTGTATCAAGCTGCTTTTTTTTCCTTTTCATCTGACATCTTTTGCTCTGGTCAATGTTTTTAAGATTCTTCCATGTTTTTCTATTAATAATTTGTTTTATTTTATTGCTGAGTAATAGTCCATTGAATGGGTGTATCCAATTAGTATATTCATTCACTCATTTGGATATTTGGGTTGTTTCCAGTTTGGGGCTATTACAAATAAAGCTGCTATGAACATTCTTATGCAAGTCCATATGTTCTCATTTCTCTTGGGTAAATACTAAGGAGTGGAATTGCTGGGTCATGTGGTAAGTGTATATTTAACTTTACAAGAAACTGTGAAGCTGTTTTCCAAAGTAATTGTAACTTTTTACATTCTCACCAATAATGAATGAGAGTTCCACTTGCCTCATATCCTCACTAACACCTGGTGTGGTCAGTCTTCTTAATTCTAGCCATTTGAGTGCATGTGTTGTGTTATCACATTGTAGCTTATTTTGTATTTCCCTGATAACAAATGATGTTAAGTATCTTTTCATGTACTTATCAGCTATTTATATATTTTCTTTTTAAGTTTTGTGGGGATGTAGTAGGTGTATATATTTGTAGGGTACTTGAGAAGTTTTGATACAGGCATGCAATGTGAAATAAGCACATCATGAAGAATGGTGTATCCATCCTCTTAAGCATTTATCCATTGAGTTGCAAATAATTCAATTACACTCTGTATTTAAAAATGTACAGTTAAGTTATTAATGACTATAGTTACCCTGTTGTGCCATCAAATAATAGATCTTATTCATTCTTTCTATTCTATTCTCCCCCCTATCGCCCCACTACCCTTCCCAGCCACTGGTAACCATCCTTCTACTCTCTGTGTCCATGAGTTTAATTGTTTTTATTTTTAGATCCCACAAATAAATAAGAACATGCAACGTCTGGCTTTCTGTGCCTGGTTTATTGCATTTAACACACTCATCTCCAGTCCCATCCATGCTGTGAAAATGACTAAATCTCATTCTTTTTTACGGCTGAGTAGTACTCCATTGTGTATACGTACCACATTTTCTTTATCCATTCATCTGGTGATGAACACTTAGGCTACTTCCAAATCTTAGCTTTTGTAAATACTGCTGCAACAAACGTAGGAGTCCAGATATCTCTTCAATACACTGATTTCCTTTCTTTGGGAAATATACTGGGATTGCTGGATCATATGGTAGTTCAATTTTGAGTTTTTTGAGGAACCTGCAAACTGTTCTCCATAGTGGTTGCACTAATTTACATTCCCACCAACAGTATACAAGGGTCCCTTTTTCTCCACATCCTTGCCAGCATTTGTTATTGCCTGCCTTTAGATATAAGCCATTTTAACTGGGGTGAGATTATATTCTTATTCTTATTGTAGTTTTGATTTGCATTTCTCTGATGATCAGTAATGTTGAGCACTTTTTTTTTTTTTTTTTTTTTTTTTTTTTTTTTGTGAAGTCCCTCTCTGTCACCGAGGCTGGAGTGCAGTGGCATGATTTCTGCTCTCTGCAACCTCCACCTCCCAGGTTCAAGCGATTCTCCTGCTTCAGCCTCCTGAGTAGCCTGCATTACAGATGTGCACCACCATGCCTGACTAATTTTTGAATTTTTAGTAGGGATGGGGTTTCACCATGTTGGCCAGGCTGGTCTCAAACTCCTCACCTCAGTTGATCCACCCGTCTTGGCCTCCCAAAGTGCTGAAATTACAGGTGTGAGGCACCGCACCTGACCACTGAGTACCTTTTTATAAGCCTGTTTGCCATTTTGTGTGTCTTCTTTTGAGAGATATCTATTCAAATCTTTTGTCCATCTTTTGATCAGATTATTAGATTTTTTTCTATGGAGTTGTTTGAGCTCTTTACATATTCTGATTGTTAATCCCTTGTCAGATAGGTAGCTTGCAAATATTTTCTCCCACTCTGTGGGTTGTCTCTTCACTTTATTGATTGTATAATTTGCTTTATAGAAGCTTTTTAACTTGATGTGATCTCATTTGTTCATTTTTGCTTCGGTTGCCCGTGCTTGTGGGGTGCTGCTCAAAAGTTTTGCCCAGATCTATGCCCTAGAGATGTTTCCTTATGTTTTCTTGTAGTAGTTTCATGGCTTGAGGTCTTACATTTAAATCTTTAAACCATTTTGATTCGACTTTTTTTTTTTTTTTTTTTGGAACAGAGTCTTGCTCTGTCACCCAGGCTGGAGTGCAGTGGCATGTCTCGGCTCACCACAACCTCCACCTCCTGGCTTCAAGCCATTCCCTGTCGCAGCCTCCCGAGTAGCTGGGATTACAGGTGCTGGTCACCACACCCAACTAATTTTTGTATTTTTAGTAGAGACGGGGTTTCACCAGGTTGTCCAGGCTGGTCTCAAACTCCTGACCTCAGGTGATCCGCCCCTCTTGGCCTCCCAAAGTGCTGGGATTACAAGAGTGAGCCACCACGCCTGACCTTGATTTGATTTTTGTGTATACCAAGAGATAGGGATATAATTTCATTCTTCTGCATATGGACATCCAGTTTTCCCAGCACCATTTATTGTAGAGCCTGTCTTTTCCCCAGTGTATGTTCTTGAACCTTTGTTGAAAATGAGTTCACTGTAGGTGTGTGAATTTGTTTCTGGGTTCTCTATTCTGTTCCATTAGTCTATGTGTCTGTTTTTTATGCCAGTAGCAGTATAATTTGAAGTCAGATAATGTGATTCCTCTAGTTTTGTTCTTTTTGCTTAGGATAGCTTTGGCAATTCTGGATCTTTTGTGGTTCCACATAAATTTTAGAATTGTTTTTTCTATTTCTATGAAGAATATCATTGACATTTTGATAGGGATTGCATAAAATTTGTAGATTGCTTTGAGTAGTATGGACATTTTAATAATATTGATTCTTTCAACACATAAATATGGAATTTTTTTTTTTCATTTTTTGGTGTCCTCTTCCATTTCTTTCATCAGTGTTTTATAGTTTTCATTATAGAGATCTTTTAGTCTTTTGGTTAGGTTAATTTCTAGGTATTTAATTTTATGTGTAGATATTGTAAATGGGATTACTTTTTTTACTTCTTTTCATAATTTTGCTGTTGGCATATAGAAATCCTACTGGTTTTGTATGTTGATTTCATATCCAGTAACTTTACTGAATTTGTTGATCAGTTCTAATAGATTTCTTGTGGAGTCTTTAGGTTTTGCCAAATATAAGATCATATCATCCACAAACAAGGATAATTTGACTTGTTTCTTTCCAGCTTGGATGCTCTTTATATCTTTCTCTTCTCTGATTGCTCTAGCTAGGACTTCCAATACTATGTTGAATAACACTGGTGACATTGTGTGTCCTTGCCATGTTGCAGATCTTGGAGGAAAGGCTTTCAGGTTTTCCCCATTTAGTATGATGCTAGCTGTGCATCTGTCAAATATAGCTTTTATTATCTTGAGGTATGTTCCCTCTATCCCCAGATTTTTAAAGGTTTTTATCATGAAGCGATGTTGAATTTTACCAAATGCTTTTTAAGCATCAATTAAAATGATCATATGTTTTGTATCCTTCATTCTGCTAATATGGTGTATCATATTGGTTGATTTGAGTAAGTTGAACCATCTTTGCATCCCAGGGATAAATCCTAGGACATAATGAAGAGATTTCTAATATATTGTTGAATTCAGTTTACTAGCATTCTGTTGAGGATGTTTGCATCAATATTCATCAGAGATATTGGGCTGTGGGTTTTTTTTGCTTGTTTTGGGGGTTTTTTTATTATGTGTCTTTATCTGGTTTTGGTATCAGGTTAATACTCACCTTTTATAATGAGTTTGAAAGTGTTCCCTTCCTCTCTATTTTTTAGAATAGTTTCAGTAGGATTGATATTAGTTATTTAAATGTTTGGTAGAATTCAGCAGTGAAGCCATTGGTTCCTGGGCTTTTCTTTAGTGGGAGACTTTTTATGACAGCTTTGATCTCATTACTTGTTATTGGTCTGTTCAGGTTTTGGATTTCTTTCTGGTTCGACTTTTGTAGGTTGTATGTATCTAGGAATGTTTCCATTTCTTCTAAATTTTGCAATTTATTGGCATACAGTTGCTCATAAAAACTACTAATGACCCTTTAAATTTCTGCAGTATCAATTGTAATGTCTCCTTTTCATTTCTAGTTTTATTTATTTAAATCTTCTCTTTTTTCTTAGTTTGGCTAAAGGCCAATTTGTCAATTTTGTTTAACTTTTTAAAAAATCAGCTTTTCATTTCACTGATCTTTTGTATTTTGAAAATTTCAATTTCACTTATTTCTGCTCTAATCTTTGTTGTTTCTTTTCTTCTACTGATTTGGGGTTTATTTTGCTTTTTTTTTATTTAGCTTTTTAAGATTGTTAGATTATTTGAAGGTTTTTTCTCTTTTTTGATGTAGGCACTTACAGCTATAAAATTCCCTCTTCATACTGTTTTTGCTATATCCCATAGGTTTTGGTAGGTTGTATTTCCATTATCATTTGTTTCCAGAAATTTTTCAATTTTCTTCTTAATTTCTCCATTGACCCACTGGTCATTCATGAGCATATTATTTAATTTCAATGTATTTGCATAGTTTCCTAAATTTATCTTATTATTAATTTCTAGTTTTATTCCATTGTGGTCAGAGAAGATGCTTGATATTATTTCAATTTTTTACATGTTTTAAGTCTTGTTTTATAACCTAACATATGGTCTATCCTTGAGAATAATCCAGGTGCTAAAGAAGAGAATGTGTATTCTGCAGCTCTTGGATGAAATGTTCTGTAAATACTTTTTAGATCCATTTGGTCTAGAGTGCACATTAAGCCTGAGATGTCTTCATTGATTTCCTGTCTGGAAGATCTGTTCAATGATGAAAGTACGGTGTTGAATTCTCCAGCTATTATTGTATTGAAGCCCATCTCTCTCTTTAGCTGTAATAATATTTCCTTTATATATCTGGGTGCTCCTGTGTTGGGTGCATATATATTTAAAATTGTTATATCCTCTTGCTGAACCGTCCCCTTTATCACTCTATAGTGACCTTGTCTCTTCTTATAGGTTTTGTCTTGAAACCTGTTTTGTCTGATATAGTGATTCCTACTCTTTTTTGGTTTCTGTTGGCATGGAATATCTTTTGCCATTCCTTTGTTTTCAGTCTATTTGTATCTTTATAGGTGATGTGTATTTCTTGTATGCAACAGATCAATGGGTCTTGTTTTTTTATCCATTTGGCCAGTCTATGTCTTTTGATTGGAAAGTTTAGTCCATTTACATTCAATGTTATTATTGGTAAGTAGGAATTTACTCCTGCCATTTTATTACTTGTTTTCTGGTTGTTCTGTAGTCTTTTCTTCCTTCTTTCTTACGATCCTGTCTTCCTCGAGTGAAGATAATTTTTTCAGGTGATATGATTTGGTTTCTTGCTTTTTATTTTTTGTGTATCCATTGTATGTTTTTTGGTTTGAGATTACCATGAAGCTTGCAAATACTATCTTATAACCCATCATTTTAATCTGATAACAACACTATTTGCAAAACAAACTAGCAAAATAAAACTATTAAAAAATCACCACCTTAACTTTGTTACCCCACTTTTTTAAACTTTTTGTTGTTTCTATTTATATCTTATTATACTATGTCTTGAAATGTTGTTTTGTGATTTTGATTGGTTCAGTCATTTCATTTTCTACTTAGAATAAAAGTAGTTTACACACCGCAGTTACAGGGTTATAATATTCTGAGTTTTTCTGGGTACTTACTATTACTAGTAAGTTTTTACCTTCAGGTGATTGTTCATTGTTCATTAATGTCTTATTCTTTCTGAAGAAAGTATTCCCTTTAGCCTTTCTTGTAGGACAGGTTTGGTATTGATGAAATCCACCAGCTTTTGTTTGTCTGGGGAAGTCTTTATTTCTCTTTCATGTTTGAATGATATTTTCACCAGATAAATAATGCTAGGGTAAAAATTTTTTCCTTCAGCATTTTAAATATGTCATGCCATTATCTTCTGACCTATAAGGTTTCCACTGAAAAGTCTGTTGCCACACATATTGGAGCTCCATGGTGTGTTATTTGTTTCTTTTCTCTTGCTACTTTCAGGATCCTTTCTTTATCTTTGACTTTTGGGTGTTTGATTATTAAATGCCTTGAGGTAGTCTTCTTTGGATTAAATCTGCTTGGTGTTCTATAACTTTCTTGTACTTGGATACTGATATCTTTCTCTAGGTTTGGGAAGTTATCTGTCATTATCCCTTTGAATAAACTTTCTATGCCTACCTCTTCCTCTACCTCCACTTTAAGGCCAATAACTCTTAGATTTGCCCTTTTGAGGATATTTTCTAGATCCTGTAGGCATGCTTCATTGTTTTTTATTCTTTTTTCTTTTGTCTCCTCTGGTTGTGTGTTTTCAAATAGCCTCCCTACAAACTCACCAATTCTTTCTTCTGCTTCATTCATTCTTCTATTAAAGGACTCTGACGTATTCTTTGGTATTCCAATTGCATTTTTCAGCTCCATAATTCCTGCTTTATTCTTTTTAATTATTACAATCTCTTTGTTAAATTTATCTGATAGAATTCTGAATTCCTTCTCTGTGTTATCTTGAATTTCTTTGAATTTCCTCAATGCAGCTATTCAGAATTCTCTATCTAAAAGGTTACCTATCTTTGTTTCTCCAGGATTGGTCTCTGGTGCCTTATTTAGTTCATTTGGTGAGGTCATGCTTTTCTGGATGGTGTTGATACTAGTAGATGTTCTTCGGTCTCTGGGCATTGAAGAGAGGTATTGTAGTCTTCACTGTCTGGGCTTATTTGTAGCTGTCGTTCTGGGGAAGGCTTTCCAGATACTTCAAAGGATGTGAGTGTTGTGATCTAAGCTGTTTCTGCTTTAAGGGACACTCCAAGCACAGTAACACTGTGTTTCTTGCAGACTTGTGGACCACCAACACCTTGATGGTCTTGGACAAAATCCGGGAGAATTCTCTGGATTACCAGGCAGAGACTCTTGTTCTCTTCTCTTACTTTCTCCCAAACATACAGTCTCTTTCTGTTCTGAGTCACCTAAAGTTGGGGATGGAATGACACAACCACTCCTGTGGCCACCACCACCATGGTTGTGCTGGGCCAGACCTGAAGCCAGTGTAGCACTGGGTCTCAACCAAGGCCTGCTGTAACCACTCCCTGGCTACTGCCTGTGTTTGACCAAGGTCCTGGGGCTTTATCATCCACAGGTGCCAAAGCCAGCTAGGCCTCTTTTCTTCCCCTCAGGGTGGAGAGGTCCCCCAAACCCTCGGTGGGTCCAGAGGTGCTATCCTCTACCTGATGTTTTACTGTATTATGACTGAGCTGGAACCAAAACCACAAGATGCAGTCCTTCCCACTCTTCCCTCCCTTTTCCAAAGGCAGAAGAGCCTTACCCAATAGCCACTGCCACCCCTGGCTACAAGAAGTACTGCCAGATTACCACCACTGTTCCCTTAAGGCCCAGGGTCTCTGAAGTCAGCTTGCAGTGGCATGGGACTCACCCTTAGGGCAATGGGCTCCTCTCTGGCCCAGGGCAGGTCCAGAAATGTTGTCTAAGAGTCAAGCTCTGGAATTAGGGTACCCAAGAGCCCTCTTGGTGCTCTACTCTCCTGTGGCAATGTTGGTACCTACGATGCAAGACAAGGTCCTCTTTACTTTTCCCTCTGCTTTTCTCAAGCAGAAGAAGTTTTGCTCTGAAGCCACCATAGCTGGTTATGTGCTGAGTCTCACCTGAAGCCAGCAAGTCTCAGAGGCTCACCCAAGGCCCTTGATGTAGGGCTCTTTTTTTTTTTTTTTTTGAGACGGAGTCTTGCTCTGTCGCCCAGGCTGGAGTGCAGTGGCCGGATCTCAGCTCACTGCAAGCTCCGCCTCCTGGGTTTAGGCCATTCTCCTGCCTCAGCCTCCCGAGTAGCTGGGACTACAGGCGCCCGCCACCTCGCCCGGCTAGTTTTTTGTATTTTTAGTAGAGACGGAGTTTCACCGTGTTTGCCAAGATGGTCTCGATCTCCTGACCTCGTGATGCACCCGTCTCAGCCTCCCAAAGTGCTGGGATTACAGGCTTGAGCCACCGCGCCCGGCTATGTAGGGCTCTTTAGTTAGCTGAATGACAGTTAACAGTACTGGATCCTTTCCTTCAAGGCAGCAGTTTCCCTTCTAACTCAGGGTGTGTCTAGAAATGTCATCTGGGAGCTACGACCTGGAACAGGGGCCTCATGACTCTGACTGGTTCCCTATGCTGCTACGGCTGAGCTGGTATCCAAGATGGAAGATGACATCCGCCCCACTGTTTCCTCTCCTCTCCTCAAGCAGAAGGAAGGGGTTTCTTTTGGAGACACTAACTGTGCACCTTGGAAAGGGATGATGCCAGCACTTCCTTGGCTGCCCTAGCTGGTGTCTCAGTATGTCACATGCCCTCTATCCCCAGTCCACTGTCTCTGGACCTACTTCCACCCTAGAACTTGCCTAAGAGTTGCAGTAATTAGGACCTAGACAGCCTTTCAAGCTTACTGAGAGGCCAAGAGTACTTTGGCCCTCCATGGTGAGGTTTGCGGGAACTCAAGTTCCCACCTCTGAGATCTGTGATTCCCCTCTGGCGAGGGCTGGTTGAAATGCTCCCTCTGTGCTTGGGTGTCATCTGAGTTTGGTCCGGTCTTCCTTTCTGCTCTAACAGGACAGTACTGAGTTCAATACCTCACAGTTACTGCTTTCTCCCTCCCCCAGTGCCCAGAGGTGCTCTCCACACCCCACTGCAGCTGCCAGGGATAGGTAGGGGAGGGGTGGCATTGGTGATTCAGGACTGCTTTTTCTATGTCTTCATTGCCTTTTTCAGTGATATGAAGTTAAAACCAGGTACTATGAGTGCTCACCTGTTTTTCATTCTTATGAAAGTGTTTTTTCTGTGTAGATAGTTGTTAACTTGGTGTCTTTGCTTGGGGGGCAATCAGGGGAACTTTCTATTCTGCCGTCTTTTTCCACTTCCTCTCTATATATTTTTCTTTGGGAAGTATCTAGTTAAATCTTTTACTCATTGTCAAAATTTGGTATTTTGCCTTCTTCTTAAGTTCTATTTAATCTGTAAATTTATATGAATGTTTCTTAATTTGTAAAGTCAGTTTCAGGAGGAATTTTTAATTTCTTATTTTATTGAATTTTGAGAGAATGTTGTTTAAAAATGGTTCCTTTTTTTCTTTTTGAGACAGGGTCTCATTCTGTCACTCAGGTTGAAGCATAGTGGTGCCATCATAGCTTACTGCAGCCTCAATCTCATAGGCTCAAGTGATTCTCCCACTTCAGCCTCTTGAGTAGCTGGGAATACAGGTGTGCAGCCCAACTAATTTTTTTATTTTTTAGAGATGAGGGTCTCACTGTATTGTCCAGTATGGTCTCAAGCTCCTGGGTTCAAGCAATTGTCCTGCCTCAGCCTCCCAAAATGCTGGGATTACAGGTGTGAACCACCGCGCCCAGGGAAAATAGTTACTTTTTAAAATAAAATGTTATTGGTGTGTAAGTATATTAAAAAATTAATCCATAAATGTAGAGAAGAATAAACAGTCTCTCTGGATTACGAATTGTATATAGAGATATTAAATCAAATTTGCTATTTACATTATTTGAATTCCTTCTGTCCTTCATTATTTTCTGTTTACCTGATTGACCAAATTCTTTAAAAATGTGCTCTCAAAATTTCTAAAATTATCGTGTTTTATTTAAGTTCGCCCCATATTTTCAGAGACCTTTCCTTAACATATTTCACCAAATGTTAGTGCTTCACACCAACATCTCTAATTCTCCTCCTTTCAAGCACATGAGAAAGCAGTACTTTTTGTTACCTCCCACCTTGAGGTTTGGCATGGCAATGTGCGTTGTTATGACCAATATGTTTCTGGATTGTTTGATTGCTACTGTACTTTTCTCCTTAATGGGAGTCATGAAAACATGTGTTGATAAAGAAGTATCACATAGGGGATAGCTGCCTTACAAAGTTTCCCAGACTTGCAACAGACATTGTTTGAATAATAAACATACTGTGCAAGTCCACCGAAGTTTTTATGATTATTTGTTATTCTACAGCATAACCTAGGTTATCCTAACTAATGGAACCACATTATTCAGTGCATAAAGGCTTATAATTGTTAGATTTTTGTCTTGGATTGTACCTTTTATTTTTACAAACATGCTTCTTGCTCTGTTTAATGCATCTGATATTGAATTCGCTTTTATCTGATATTGATAGTGTCATTTTGGTTTCTTCTTTTATTTTGCCTAGAATGTCTTTATCTTCCATTTTAATCTTTCCTTGCCACTTTGCTTTCAATATTTTTTCTATTTTAAAATTGCTGCATTTAGTTTTTTAACAAAACTAAAATTATAAAATTATATCTTTTGATAAATCTGTTTATCTGTTCATGTACATTTATTGAAATCTGCTCATGTAAATTTATTGTAATAAATTACGTATTTGGTTTTATTCCTTTCATCTTGTATTCACTGATGTTTTACTTTGTGCTGATTATCCTTTTGCCGTTTTCTTTTCTTTTGTTTTCCTTTTCTTTTTTTTTTTTTTTTTTTTTTTTTTTTGAGACAGGGTCTCATTCTGTCACCCAGACTGGAGTGCAGTGGTTCAATCTCAGCTCACTGCAACCTCAACCTCCAGGGTTCAAGCGATCCTCCCACCTCAGCCTCCCAAGTAGCTGGGACTATAGAACGTAGCTGCATCTGGCTAATTTTTTACTGTTTTTTGGTAGATAAAGAGTTTCACCATGTTGCACAGGCTGGCCTTTTACCATTTTCACACTTTTGTTGGCTTAAGTGTGTTTTATTACTTATCACTTATTTTGCTCATAATACAGAACTTTGAGCATGGTTGTGTCATGGAAAGCTCACCTCTGCTCCATGTGGCTTTACCTGAGTAAGATCAACTGAAGGTTAGAGGATTTGTTTCCAAGACAGCTCACTGATATGGCTAATGTGTTAGTGCTGGCTGTCAGCTGAGAGCTTAGCCAGGGCCGAGGGCTGGGGGCTTCACTTTCTCTGCAAGTGGCTTCCCATGGTAATTAGATTTCACTGGTGAGCATCCCAAGAGATAGAGATTGTGTTCTAGACAGAAGCCATATTGATTTTTATCATCTTCCCTTGGACGTTCCACAGTGTCACTGCCTCTGTTGGTTGTGGCAGTGTCAAGGACCCATGCAGGTTCAAAAGAGAGTCAAGATTTTGGAAGAGCATGTAAGATGGGAAATGTTATTGCAGCCTTTCTTGGAGAATACAGGGAGAACATTCTTCCCTATGCCCTTTGAATATTAGCGCTGACTTTATATTCCGTTTCCTTTTTCTCTCTATCCTTGGGTTGTCTTAATTACTATAACTTTTTTTTTTTTTTTTTTTTTTTTTTGAGACAGAGTCTCCCTCTGTCACCCAGGCTGGAGTAGTGCAATGGTGCAATCTCGGCTCACTGCTACCTCCACTTCCCTGGCTCAAACAATTCTCCTACCTCAGCCTCCCAAGTAGCTGGGATTACAGGCATAAGCCACCACACCCAGCTAATTTTTGTATTTTTAGTAGAGACAGTGTTCAACTGTGTTGGCCATGCTGGTCTTGAACTCCTGGCCTCGAGTGACCTGCCTGCCTTGGCCTCCTGAAGTGCTGGGATTACAAGCATGAGCCACCATGCCTGGCCTAATTACTATAACTTTTTAATAAGTTTTCATATCAAGTAGAACTAGTCATCCTTTTTCTCACTCTTTTCTGCTTTGATAGTGTCTTAGCTATTCTTGGTCCTTTTCTCTTCATATAAATTTTGGAGTCATCTTGCTGATTTCCTTAAAAAGCTCTGATTATTTTTGTATTGAGATTGCATTGAATCTACAGATAAATTTGGGAAGAATTGGCTCTTTTATGATGTTAAATCTTTCAAGTCCTTAATGTGTTTTTTTGTTTGGTTAGTTGTTGTTCTTATTGTTTTCTAGACAGTCTCCCTCTGTCACCCAGACTGTTGTGCAGTGGAACAGCTCACTGCAGCCTCAACTTCCTGGGCTCAAGCAATCTTTTCATCCCAGCCTCCTGAGTACTTGGGTGCACTTCCATGCCCGGCTAATTTTGTATTTTTAGTAGAGACAGTGTTCTGCCATGTTGCCCAAGCTCGTCTCACATTCCTGGGTTCAAGCGATCTGCCCACCTAAGCCTCTGAAAATGCTGGGATTACAGGCATGAGGCACTGTGCCCAGTCAGCATTTTTTAAATTATAGATCGTTTAAAACTTCTTTCCATAAGTTTGTAAATGTTCTTCCTAAATGTCCTATGCATCTCTTATTAAATTTGTTCATAATTATCTTATCTGTTCTTGCTGTTTTAAATCTTATATGTATTTAAATTGCATTTTAAAACTGTTATTGGCATACAGAAATGCAATTTATCTTATATCCAGTCATATTGCTATATTATCTTTTTCTTAACATTTCTCTGTAAATTGTTTTTAGTTTTTTATGTAACCAGTAATATCATTGGTGAATAACAGTTTGTTTCTTCCTTTCTAATCCCTTTTCACATTTTCTTATACTGACTAAGGACCTCCAGAATAATGCTGAAAAGAATGGGGAAGGCAGACATGCTTTTCATATTCCTGGTTTTAACAACCACCCCCAATTATAATTTTAAATAATTCTCGGGCCGGGCACAGTGACTCATGCCTGTAATCCCAACACTTTGGGAGGCCAAGGCGGGAAGATCATCTGAGGTCAGGAGTTCAAGACCAGCATGGCAAACATGGTGAAACCCTGTCTCTACTAAAAATACAAAAATTAGCCGGGCATGGTGGTACCGCCTATAATCCCAGCTACTCGGGAGGATGAGGCAAGAGAATCGCTTGAACCTCGATTCTCTTGCCTCAGGGGGAGGTTGCAGTGAGCCGAGATCTCACCACTGCACTCCAGCCTGGGTGACACAGTGAGACTCTGTCTCAAAAATAAAATAAAATAAAATAAAATAAAATAAAATAACCGAGTCTACAGAAAGCCGAAAGAAGGTATATGAACACGAACACCCATGTTCTCTTCATCTGATTTTTTATAATGGGGCTTACAGACAGATGTTCTGGTCCTAGCATTTCAGGCAGTAATTTTCACCAATTGAATACAAGTTGACTTTATTATATAGCTGAACTTAACTTTGCATGACAGTTTCATTAAAATTTTAGCTTTTACTATATTTATTACAACTTACATTTTTTCTGTTGTAAAATATTGACAGCTTAAGCAACAAGAGTTTTACATGTATTTGAAAAACTGAGAGTGAGTCAAAATCAATTGCCTACTCTGTTAAAATTAGTACAATTAACAGCATTTACTATCATTAGAATATTGCTCACTGTATCTCTTAAAATGATCTTAGACGTCCTGGAGATTTCTGTGAGAACAGACTTGTTTTTGAGTTACATTATTGTAAGTGCTCAGAATATTATTCTTTTAAGCTTAATTTACTATCAGTGCTTTTGAAATGGTGCCTCTTTGTTTTGCTTATAATTCTTTGAAGCATAATCTTAAAATAATGTTGCCTTCCTGAAGAATTTAATAGTCTTATGATATATGACCTCGTTTTATCTTTTTTGTTGAAATGTCAAGTTTCCTATTATACCAGAGAAAGCAAGAAATGTCAGACATTATCATGTGTACAGAGCTTTGGCATGTCTGAGTGAATTAATTGGGGAATAAATAAGTATTGAACGGTTGTCCTTGTCTTCATCATAAGCCAAATTTAGATAATCTTGAAAAAAAAGTCACAGAAGACTGAATGCTAAGATTTATTTTTTAACGTTGGGTCCTGAGGTCAGAGTGTCAGAGTTTAGATCTTCTTTCGGAGTGTTAGAAAACAGTATTTGATTTTTTACAGTGGGTTTGGCAGATATGGAAGATGG
Organism: Rhinopithecus bieti; assembly: GCF_001698545.2. Classification (NCBI taxonomy): domain Eukaryota; kingdom Metazoa; phylum Chordata; class Mammalia; order Primates; family Cercopithecidae; genus Rhinopithecus; species Rhinopithecus bieti. The sequence goes on from NW_016803192.1 coordinate 2,606,212, forward strand.
CTGCTTTTTAATTTTTTTTTTTTTTTAACAACAAACATCGTAGTTTTTAATTTTTGTTTGATTTTTTTTTTAACCTTGGGAATTGTAGCTAAAGAAGTCTTATCACTCCAAGAGTCTTAGCTTTTGTTTCTAAGGGCAAGAATTTCAGGTTAAGTAGGAGGTGAGAAGAATTTTTTTAAGCCCTGTATGTGTTAAAAGTTTTCTAAAAAAGAGTTTTAGGTAAAAATTTGTTATTTTGTGGGCTGACTTCCCACCTGCAAAACTAAGTCAGAAAAGACAATCAATATATCCAGGCCTTTAATTTTCATTTACGTTGCAGACACCCAGAAAGAAAAGTCACTTTTTCTTTCTTTAGAAATTCCAATTGTTGTAAACGCGCAGATAACGTATTAGAGTAAACCGTATTTGTGGAATCAGATTGAATTAAGATTAAGCCAAGAAAATATGAAATTTGGTCTTTAAAGGCTTCTCCCTTGGGCTTCTTTCTAGGTGCCTTTGTTTTTTATTTATTTATTTATTTATTTATTTATTTATTTATTTTTGAGACAGTCTCGCTCTGTCACCCAGGCTGGAGTGCAGTGGCGCGATCTCGGATCTCTGCAAGCTTCGCCTCCCAGGTTCACGCCATTCTCCTGCCTCAGCCTAACCATGTTAGCCAGGATGGTGCCTTTGTTTTCGCCCTTCTTCTGCCTTCAATTTATAATGGTATCTTCTCTTTAAAGTCATGAGACTTGAACGGGCGCGGTGGCTCACGCCTGTAATCTCAGCACTTTGGGAGGCCAAGGTGGGTGATCACTTGAGGTCAGGAGTTTGAGACCAGCCTGGCCAATAAGGTGGAACCCCGTCTCTACTAAAAATACAAAAATTAGCCAGGGGTGGTGGCTTGCGTCTATTGTCTCAGCTACTCTGGAGGCTGAGGCAGGAGAATCGCTTGAACCCAGGAGGTGGAGCTTGCAGTGAGCCGAGATCGCCCCACTGCACTCCAGCCAAAGTCACATGGCTTGATGAAGCACAATTAGCACAAATAATGTGTTCCAGATGTCCTCGATTCTCACTGCACTTCTATGATAATAGGTACTATTATCCCAATTTGACATATGAGATAGCTGATGATTGGTGAGATCGAAAGTCACATGACTCTTCATTGCCATGCACAGCTTGCTCCAAACCCAGTGTTTTCTGATGTCCCCTCTTTTTTCTCCCACCAGTGATCGTTTTTATCAAGAAAAAGATCAACTTCTTGTAGACATGGTCTGCAGGTTCGGTTTGAGCGGTGTTGGCAAAAACTCAAGTCTGCTGGTCAGTTAGGGGAAATGCAGCAAAGTTAAAAAGGTCATCTTAATTCCCTGGAGGCTCGTCTTTCTTCATATTTTAAATTATTTTCGTTGCCCACTAGAGGGCAGATCTGTGTCATCGCTGTCTTTTTTTTTCTGAGCAAAATGAGGACACTCAGTCAAGCAGGAAGAACCTGAAAACTGAGATCAAACATTTCCTTGAAAATTAAAATGTGAATGCACTTACCTCCTTGGTACGAAAGTGATTAAATTGAAGGTCAGGAAAAAGTTCCTGTGTGCCTTGTTCTTGTTTCTGATTCAAGAACACTGTTTCCTTCACCCTTTCTGAAATCCCCAGCCCTTTCGTTTAAGGAGCAGGACTTGCAGGATTTAGGAGATGGCAACAAAAGGCTTGGGAACAGGTCGAGTTCTTCTGATGACTTGGAATTCTCAAGCGTGGTGCTTAAAGTAATGAGACAGTGAGCTGTTCTATTCATGCCACTGTGTTTAAGCACTTGCTGATACGATCTGCTTGTAGTGGAGTTCCAGAGGGAAACTGAGACCCTGGTCTGTGGTCTGGCATGGTGAGCATGCCCAACAGGCTGCCATTGTCCCCGATGAGCTCCAGCAGGGTAAAGCAAGTGTCCATTTCTGTGTCACTGTCAGTCTTAAAAGTCCTGATTCCTAGTAAAAACCACTTGGCAGCCTGGTACAGTGGCTCATGCTTGTAATTTCATTGCTTTGGGAGGCTGAGGCAGGAAGACTTTGTGTCTAGGAGGTCCAGGCTATAGTGAGCTGACAGAGTGAGACACTGTCTCTAAAAAATAAAAACAAAAGAACAAAAAACCTATTTGGAGTCAGCATGTGGGAAAAGGAAAAGGGAAGGAGGTGATCTTGGTTATATGAGCTGCCTTCACGAACATGCTGGAGCTTCTATCTCACGTAAGCTTTTAAGTGGCTTATAACTGAACTGGATCACAAGATCCCTAAGTGCAATTGGAAGAGAGAAAGCATCATTCAATTTTCCAGAACTCAAAGTAGAGATAGTTTAAGAAAAACAAAATTAAAGGGTGTCCCACACCCTCATCTGTTTATTTTGGTAGTGGTGGTGGTGGTTTTTTTGTGGGTGTGTTCATTTGTTTTTTGAGACAGAGGCTTGCTCTGCCACCCAGGCTGGGCGACAAACACTACTCACTGCAGATTCAACCTCCTAGGCTCAAGAGAATCTCCCTTGTTAGATCCCTGAGTAGCTGGGACCACAGGTGCACACCACCACATCTGGCTGATTTTGTTTATTCTTTGTAGAGATGTGGTCTCACCATGTTGCCCAGGCTGGTCTCAAATTCCTGGGCTCAAGTGATCCTCCAGCCTTGGCCTCACAAAGTGCTGGGATTACAGGCGTACAGGCATGAGCCATCTGGCCTGGCCACCCTCATGTGTTTTAATACAGAAGTTATGAGTGAAAACAAGTTACTCAGAGCAAGCTCCATGCAAAGCAAAGAGGGAAGAAGCCAGGGTGGATATATACTAGGAGCTGAGGGTTTCGACTGATCTGTAAAAGTCACTTGAAGCCACTTACAGTAGTTCCCCCTTATTGGCAAGGAATGTGTGCCAAGATCCCCAGTGGATAAAACTGCAGCTAATAAGGAACCCTACGTATACTATGTTTTTTCCTATACATACATACCCATGATAAAGTTTAATTTCTAAATTAGGCACAGTAAGAGATTAACAAAAGTAACTAATAATAAAATAAAACAATTATAACAATATACTAAAATACAAGTTATGTGGTCCAGGTGCAGTGGCTCACGCCTGTAATCCCAGCACCTTGGGAGGCTGAGGCAGGCGGATTAATTGAGGCCAGAAGTTTGAGACCAGCCTGGCCAACATGGCAAAACCCCATCTCCACTAAAAATACAAAAACTGCTCTTTCCAGCCAGCGCCGAGCAATGGGCATTTCTCGGGACAACTGGCACAAGCGCCGCAAAACCGGGGGCAAGAGAAAGCCCTACCACAAGAGCGGAAGTATGAGTTGGGGCGCCCGGCTGCCAACACCAAGATTGGCCCCCGCCGCATCCACACAGTCCGTGTGCGGGGAGGTAAGAAGAAATACCGTGCCCTGAGGCTGGACGTAGGGAATTTCTCCTGGGGCTCAGAGTGCCTCATGGGGCTGAAGAACCTGGAGGAGTGTGCCAGAGCCATTTGTCCTCTAGTTTACTTGATGCCAAATTTCTCCTGTGAGCAGGTTGTACTCGTTAAAACAAGATCATCGGATGTTGGCTCTACAATGGCATCTAATAATGAGCCTGGTCCGTACCAAGACTCTGGTGAGAACTGCATCGTGCTCAGGTCGGACAGCCACACGCGTACCGACGGTGGTACCAGTCCCACTACGCGCCTGCCCCTGGGGCCGCAAGAAGGGAGCCAAGCTGACTCCTGAGGGAAAAAGGAGGGGATTTTAAACAAACAAAACGGATCTAAAAAAATTCAGAAGAATATGATGGAAAGGAAAAGAATGCCAAATCAGCAGGCTGCCTGGAGGGAGAGCTTCCCAGGCCAGGGCAAGTTCTTGCATGCATGCTTCCAGGGCCGGGACAGTCGTGCCGAGCAGATGGCTAATGTGCTGGGGAGGCAAGGAGTTGTGAGTTCTATCTTAGGGAAGATCAGGCCGGAAAAGCAAATAAACCTTGTTTTTGTTCACCCGTGTAATAAAGGTGTTTATTGTTATGTTCCAAAAAAAAATACAAAAACTAGCTGGGTGTGGTGGCACATGCCTGTAATCCCAGCTACTTGGGTGGCTGAGACATGACAATTGCTTGAACCTGGGAGGCAGAAGTTGCAGTGAGCTAAGATCATGCCACTGCACTCAAGAAAAAAAAAAAAAAAAAAAAGGCCACGCGCAGTGGCTCACACCTGTAATCCCAGCACTTTGAGAGGCCAAGGTGGGCGGATCACCTGAGGTTGGGAGTTCTAGACCAGCCTGACTAACATGGAGACAGCTGTCTCTACTAAAAATACAAAATTAGCCAGGCATGGTGGTGAATGCCTTTAATCCCAGCTACTCCAGAGGCTGAGGCAGGAGAATTGCTTGAACCTGGGAGGAGGAGGTTGCGGTGAGCCGAGATCGCGCCATTTGCACTCCAGCCTGGGCAACAAGAGAGAAACTCTGTCTCAAAAAAAAAAAAAAGATTATGTGAATGTCGTGTCTCTCTTTCTCTAAAAATACTGTAAGATTTTCAGACCACAGTTGACTGCAGGTAACTGAAACCTCAGAAAGCAAAACTGTGGATAAGGAGAAACTGTTTACACTATATAAGACTTTGGGCACTTGGGATTTTTAGGCACCAGGACGAATATCTATTTTTGTTTCTTTATGATGTAGCTTCCCTAAGATTTTTTGCCAAGGAAAGAGCAAAGGTATTTCTCTGAGTACCATCTTATTTCATATTTTGGAGAGGTTAAAAGGATGGAATAAGAGGATCTTGAACTCTAAGACTGTTTCCATTGCTCACTTGCTGTGTAGTATTAAAAGAGCTTCTTACTCTCTATAAGCCTCAGTTTCCCCATCTGTAAGAATCAGAATGTTGATACAACCTCACACACAGGTAAGGAGAGGTTGAGTGAGGAGACAAATGTAAAGCGCTAATGTAGTACCTAGGACATCACACATCTACAGTAAAGGCGAGCTATTCTATGACTATTTGTGAAATTCTACCAGGAAGAGTCTCTTTGATACTCACTGCAATAGTAGTAGGTACTGAAACACCTCCCCTCAGTGACTTCTAGACCTTGAATGTTCTCACTTCTTGACTGTTTTAATTTTTTTAATTCATTTAATCCATTTTGTTTTCTTTTCTTTTTCTTTTTCTTTCTTTCTTTTTTTTTTTTTTTTTTTTTTTTTTTTTTTTTTTTTTTTTTTAGACAGTCTCACTTTGTTGCCCAGGCTGGAGTACAATGGCACAATCTTGGTCCATTGCAGCCTCTACCTCCTAGGTTCAAGTGATTCTCCTGCCTCAGCCTCCTGAGTAGCTGGGACCACAGGCGTCTGCCACCACACTGGGCTAACTTGTTTTGTTTTGTTTTTTGTTTAGTGAAGGCGGGGAGGGTTTCACCATTTTGGTCAGGCTGGTCTTGAACACCTGACCTCAGGTGATCCGTCTGCCTCGGCCTCCCAAAGTGCTGGGACTACAGGCGTGAGCCACGACGCCCGGCCTCATTTTTTTCTTTCGGTGAAGATTTTCTCTTTCACCACTCTGGTAGACATCACCTTATATAACTTTTCACCCCATTCACCCAGAGAAGCTGGAAGAAAGGGAAAGGAAAAACACTTCGCTCCATGGGACTCCGCTCAAGTCTCTTCTTTCCACGCAGCAGAGCAATGATGAAACCCAGGTCAGAGAGTTGGAAAGGCCTTAGGGGAGAGCCAAGACCTGAGTCATATTTTCATTACTATTAAAATTCTCACCCGCCCAAATCCTGCTCCTTACAAGTCCTGTGTAATTTATTTCAAGGCCTGTGCCTGGGTGTTTGCTCTGACATGTACTTATGATGCAGCAAAAAATCATTTTACTGTTTTTACTCTAGTGCCGGCTACGGGGCACAGGTCTTCTCCTGGGTTAGAGACTACTCACTCAGACTTGCCTTTCTCCTCAACACGGCTTTTCCCCTCATCATTCCTTTTCATGTCAGTTGAGATGGGCGTGAGGAAACCATGCACTTCTATCCTTGTCATTCAGCCATTTCTGAATCCTAAGGAACTTAGTTACTAGAATTGTCCTCTCCCAAATAGGATCTTTTATTTTTTTCTTCAACTTTTATTTTAAGTTTTTGGGTACATGTGCAGGACATGCAGGTTTGTTACATAGCTAAACATGTGCCAGGGTGGTTAGCTGCAAGGATCATCCCATCACCTAGGTATTAAGCTTAGCATGCATCAGCTATTCTTCCTGATGCTCTCCCTCTCCCCACTCTCCCTTTGCTCCGCCAAATAGGCCTTTAGGGCAATACATAAAAGGAGCTCACCCTGCATCAGTGACTTCAGAATGTGTGTATGTTTAGGGGTCTGTATACATGGTGTATATGTGTCGGGTTGAGGGTAAGTGTGTATGTTGGCCATGTGTTGGGGTTAGTTGAGATGGAACACAAAACTGGATCACAGATACTGCAGCTCTTACAATGTATCAGCAAACATTTACTGAAGCCGTGATCTACTGAAAGCACTGAGATAAAGGAATGCATTACTACATGTGGTTCTTAACCTTGGGATTTTACCATAATCAATATGGAGAGAGAGGATGTGTGACTATATTTAAAATAAAATGAGCAGGGATAATAATTGACAATTGAAAACAAATGCTTTTGGAAATTAAAAGGAGGAGGGATTCACAAAGGTCTGATGGGATTTTAAAAGGCTGCAAGGATAACACAATATTTTAATTGGTCTTTGAAAAGAAATAGGACTTAGATAAGCAGAGTAGAAGGGCAGCCTCTGGAAAGGCTTGCTTAACACCTAAATACACTGCATTACTGGTGTATCAGTCAAAATTATTTTGGTTATCAGTGGCCAAAACTCATTCAAATTACAAAGGAAATTAAAATGATCCATGTAACTGAGAAGTTCAAGGCATGATGCTAACTTCAGGTCTCACAAAATGCCATCAGGATACTGTCACCTTCCCTTGGCCTAGCTCTTCTCAATGTTGGCTTTATTTTCTGGTAGGCAGTCTCTGTAAACAGGACTATGCAGAGCTTCAGAATGAAGTTCTACCAACACAAGACATAGCACGTTTTCCCCAGCAGTGCCAGAAACCTCCTGGATTCTCATTAGCTTGGTGTGGGTCAAGTGACCATCTCATCTATGAATCTATTACTTTAACTTGAGGTATGGAATTCTCTAATGGCCCAATCTGAGTCATGTGCCCACTCCTAGAGCCAGGTGGTCAGAATAGTCCAACCTGAACCTCATGAACTGAGAGTGGAAGAGGGATGGTTCTGCAAAAGGACTCAGGATCCTATCACCAGAAGAAAGGAATTGATTCTGAGCAGACAAAACAACAGAGGTTCACTGTCATCTCTTCCTTCAGCAATCTGTTGATGATGGCTCCTACTAACTCCTTTCCTGAGTTTCATAATTATTTTATACTAATACCAGAGTTTCTTGAATATATAACTTATCCTTAATTTTAGACCCTAACTCTCAGCCTGTAGAAGTCTATTCTACATTTATTGATAGGAGACACTTGGGATGATTAATTCAAGCACTCAGAGAAGTGAGCACTAGCAAATCCTCCCCTATTTAGAATGAAAAGCGAAATTAGGGCTGAACTATTTTCTTCTAACTATTAATAGCTATGATTTTTTTGATCAAATAATTGAGAAAGAATGAGACTCTGGCATTCATGACTTATCTCAATGAGGAAATCCTGCCTTTTGGGATGAACCTAGGAGGTTCCCATAGGAAGTGTTCAATTCAATAGAAAATGAAAGTTTAAAGACATTTCTGGATATTTTGTTCCCAGGGATGAGATTTACCAAGGTCATGGCTCTCTCTACCCAAGGAACAATGTCATGATTTTATTAAGATAGAAGTGCAAATGAGCTGAATAGTGCTTGTAAATTGGGACTTGGCAAAAGTATTTGGCAATGAGCCATGTACTTTTCATTCTGAAGGCTTGGTGTTGAAAATGCCTGAAGCTACACTCAGCATCTGCATCATTAGGGTCTAGGAAACTAGGCAAATTCACTGGTCTGTCATTTTAAACTATAAGCCAATTTGTTCCTCTAGACATTACATTTGAGCCTTTAATGAAGTAATAGATATTTTATAGATTCAGAACTACATCAGGGTTCAAATGAGCTTTATGTTTGTTAGTATTTATTTTAATCTTTTGTGTTTAATCTTTATTTTCATATAAAGAAGTTTTCATATAAAGAAGTGTTTTAAAGCCTTTTCATTTAGACCTGACAGTGGCAAATATACTCATATGTATAAGCAAATGTAGAAAAAAAATGTTTTAATGTTCATTTTATCCAAGGCCATATCCATGTAAAACCACCAAATTTGTAATTTCCTAAATGAATCAAGATTTGGGCACCATTTATTAAGCTATTATTTTCTTAAAAGCAATTCATATTTCACAAACTATACAGAAATATATTTTCCTTCAAAATATGAACCATTATAAATAAAGATACAGTTTTCCTCCTTTTCCCCACCTCTAACTCCCAGCCCTGGTGTTTCACCACCTTCTCTCTGTTAAACTCTGTTATTAGTTCCGGTGCACGTCCCTCCCCATACGTGCATGCACGCACATACATACACACACACACACACACACAAACACACACCTACACCTACCCACAGAAACTTCAGAATATCACTCAGTGTATATTTACATAAAAGCTATTATACTGGTTCAGGTGCAGTGGCTCACGCCTATAATCCCAGCACTTTGGGAGGCCAAAGTGGGCAGATCACTTGAGGCCAGGAGTTCAAGACCAGCCTGGCCAACACAGTGAAACCTTGTGTCTACTAAAATACAAAATTAGCCAGACATGGTGGTAGGCATCTGTATTCCCAGCTATTTGGGAGACTGAGACAGGAGAATTGCTCAAACCCGGGAAGTGGAGGCTGCACTGAGCCAAGATTGTACTACTGCACTCAAGCCTAAACAACAGAGAAAAACTCCATCTCAAAAAAAAAAAAAAAAGAAGAAGATATTATACTAAACATATTTATCTACAACTTGCTTTTTAAAATTCAACAGTATGTCATGTAGGTCTATTGATATTTTTACATATGCATCTACTCCATCCCCAATTTATGGACATAGAGATGACTTCTGATCTTTTTCCATTATAAGCAAGGTCATTGCACATATCTTTTCTAATTTGTTGGCATAATAGTCCCTTAGAGTCCTGATAATCCTTGTCATTCATGTAAGGTTGGTGGTATGTCTACCCCCTGTTCTTAATAATTTGAGTCTTTGCCGGGTATGGTGGCTCATGCCTGTAATCCCAGCACTTTGGGAGGCCGAGGCAGGCAGATCACGAGGTCAGGAGATCGAGAGCATCCTGGCTAACACGGTGAAACCCCATCTCTAATAAAATACAAAATTAGCTGGGCATGGTGGCGGGCGCCTGTAGTCCCAGCTACTCGGGAGGCTGAGGCAGGAGAATGGCGTGAACCCAGGAGGCGGAGGTTGCAGTGAGCCAATATCGTGCCACTGCACTCCAGCTGGGGGGACAGAGCATGAGACTCTGTCTTAATAATAATAATAATGATGATGATAATAATAATAATAAATAATAAATAATAATAATAATAATTTGAGTCTTCCTTTTTTTTCTTAGTCAGTCCAGCTGAAGATTTGTCAATTTTGTTGATCATTACAAAGAACCAACTTCTGGCTTTGTTGGTGTATTAGTCCATTGCTATAAAGACACTACCCAAGACTGAGTAATTTATAAATAAAGGAGGTTTAATTGACTCACTATTCTGCATGGCTGGGGAGGCCTCAGCAAACTTACAATCATGCTGGAGGGCAAAGGGGAAGCAAGCATCTTCTTCACAAGGCAGCAGCAGGAAGAAGCAAGCAAAGGAGGAGCTGGCCAAACACTTATAAAACCATCAGATCTCATGAGAACTCACTCACTATCACTAGAACAGCATGGGGGAAACTGCTCCCATGATCCAATCACCTCCCACCAGTTCCTTCCTCAACACCTGGGGATTACAAATCAAGATGAGATTGGGTGAGGACACAAAGCCAAACCACATCAGTTGGTTTTCTCTACTGCTTTTCTATTCCCTGTTTCACTTATTCTCCTCTAATCATTATTTCCTTCTGTTTGCTTTGGGCTGTTTGCTCTTTTTTTCTAGTTTCTTAAGGTAGAGGTTTAGGTGATTGATTTGTGATCTTTCTTCTTTGTTAATATAGGCATTTACAGCTATAAATTTATCTTGGAGCACTGCTTTAGCTACATAACATATGTTTTGTTCTGTTTTTCTTTCCATTCTTCTCAAAGTTTTTAATAATTTCCCTCTCTCCTCTGAGGGTTCAATAGTTCAGACTGGCTAGGCACAGTGGCTCATGCCTGTAATCCCAGCAGTTTGAGAGGCTGAGGCAGGAAGATCAGTTGAGCCCAAGAGTTCAAGACTAGCCTGGGCAACATAGTGAGGCCCTGTCTCTGTGAAAATAAAATTAAAAATAAAAAAAAACTGGATGTGGTGGCACATGCCTGTTGTCCCAGCTACTCAGTAAGCTGTGGCAGGAGGAACACTTGAACTCATGAACTCAGGACCACAGTGAGCCATGATTGTACCACTGCACTCCAGCCTGATTGACAGAACAAGACCCTGTTTCAAAATAATAATAATAATAATAAATAACTGAGACTATCAAATAAATTTACAGCAGGCAGACTAACAGGAGAAAATGGATATATTTGAGAAATGTTGGCAGTCCACCTCTCTTAGAGTGAGACCATAGCCCAGAATGGGAGCTGAGGGACAAGGGAGCCCCCATCTCATTATCTGTGCCTGCCAGGAGCAGCACTTGCAGGGTAGAGCTTTGGTAACACGGCACTGCAGGGAAGGTTAGCAGGCCAGGTAATAATAATAAATAATAAATAATAATAATAATAATTTGAGTCTTCCTTTTTTTTCTTAGTCAGTCCAGCTGAAGATTTGTCAATTTTGTTGATCATTACAAAGAACCAACTTCTGGCTTTGTTGGTGTATTAGTCCATTGCTATAAAGACACTACCCAAGACTGAGTAATTTATAAATAAAGGAGGTTTAATTGACTCACTATTCTGCATGGCTGGGGAGGCCTCAGCAAACTTACAATCATGCTGGAGGGCAAAGGGGAAGCAAGCATCTTCTTCACAAGGCAGCAGCAGGAAGAAGCAAGCAAAGGAGGAGCTGGCCAAACACTTATAAAACCATCAGATCTCATGAGAACTCACTCACTATCACTAGAACAGCATGGGGAAACTGCTCCCATGATCCAATCACCTCCCACCAGTTCCTTCCTCAACACCTGGGGATTACAAATCAAGATGAGATTGGGTGAGGACACAAAGCCAAACCACATCAGTTGGTTTTCTCTACTGCTTTTCTATTCCCTGTTTCACTTATTCTCCTCTAATCATTATTTCCTTCTGTTTGCTTTGGGCTGTTTGCTCTTTTTTTCTAGTTTCTTAAGGTAGAGGTTTAGGTGATTGATTTGTGATCTTTCTTCTTTGTTAATATAGGCATTTACAGCTATAAATTTATCTTGGAGCACTGCTTTAGCTACATAACATATGTTTTGTTCTGTTTTCTTTCCATTCTTCTCAAAGTTTTAATAATTTCCCTCTCTCCTCTGAGGGTTCAATAGTTCAGACTGGCTAGGCACAGTGGCTCATGCCTGTAATCCCAGCAGTTTGAGAGGCTGAGGCAGGAAGATCAGTTGAGCCCAAGAGTTCAAGACTAGCCTGGGCAACATAGTGAGGCCCTGTCTCTGTGAAAATAAAATTAAAATAAAAAAAAACTGGATGTGGTGGCACATGCCTGTTGTCCCAGCTACTCAGTAAGCTGTGGCAGGAGGAACACTTGAACTCATGAACTCAGGACCACAGTGAGCCATGATTGTACCACTGCACTCCAGCCTGATTGACAGAACAAGACCCTGTTTCAAAATAATAATAATAATAATAAATAACTGAGACTATCAAATAAATTTACAGCAGGCAGACTAACAGGAGAAAATGGATATATTTGAGAAATGTTGGCAGTCCACCTCTCTTAGAGTGAGACCATAGCCCAGAATGGGAGCTGAGGGACAAGGGAGCCCCATCTCATTATCTGTGCCTGCCAGGAGCAGCACTTGCAGGGTAGAGCTTTGGTAACACGGCACTGCAGGGAAGGTTAGCAGGCCAGGCCATGTCTGAAATGCCACAGACACTCTCTTACTGAGTTTCCTAATTGACTTTCTTGAGTGATCTTCGTTTGCTATATGTTCTTGAGACAAATTCCAGAGACTTTAAATGGTTGTTGTTGTTGCTGCTGTTATTTTTGAGATAGGATCTTGCTCTGTCACCCAGGCTGAAGTGCAATGGTACAATCATAGCTCACTGCAGCCTCTACCTTCCAGGCTCAAGAGATCCTCCCGCCTCAGCCTCCCAAGTAGCTGGGACCACAGGCGTGCACCACCATGCACAGCTAACTTTAATTTTTGTGGAGATGGGGTCTCACTTTGTCACCCAGGCTAGTCTTGAACTCTGGGTCAAGCAGTCCTCTCAGTGCAGCCTCCCAAAGTTAAATGATTTTTTAAAAATTATTTTCACAAGTTAAATTGTTTTGCTGGAGAGAGACTTTTATTTCACCATTCTGGAAGTCTCAAGGAAAATGCTTTTGATTTAGTGTTTATTTAAGTTAAAATAAAGGAAACTAGCCATTACCATAAACTTTGATAAAAAAGCAAAAAAAAAAAAAAAAAAAAAAAAAAAAAAAACAAAAACAAAAAATAAAGCTAAAGTACTTGAACTATGGGAAGGCACAAATAGTAGGTAAATTCCGTGAAAATTTTTTTAATTTTCCAAATTGTCTTAAGGTATAAAGTTGAAAAAAAAGAGGCAAGTAGAAAAGTAAGACACCTGGCTTAGGGTTCTATATTGAACAGCAATTTTTCTGGCATTCCACAAAAGTTGATTGAGAATAAACTATATATTAATGTTGTATTTAATAACAAAATGAGAATCATTTGGTCTATAATGATTTTTATTTTTCCTTAGATTTTAGGAAACTCGAAGCTAAATATAACATCCAATCAAAGTAATCATATTTGCCTAACTAGGGCTAATATAATAACTAGCATTTACCACCCCCTCCCAAAACACACACCTCCATATTTAATTTTCAATTCCCACATCAGTTTTACTCTTTCCGATATATGTGTTATTAGTATAATGAGAATAGTTCCCATTTACTGAGAGGTATTGTATTAAGTTCTTCGCATCTCTTACCATATTTAATCATTATCAAAACCCTGTAAAATTCCAATTTTGTGAATGAGGAAGCTGAGGCCTAGAATCATTATTTGCCCATGATTTAATGCTAATAAGTGACAGAGCCTTGGATTCAGACTCAGGCAGTCTGAATTTAACCAACTTCCTCTTCTTCTTCTTTTCTTTTTTTTTTTTTTTTAACAAGGTCTTGCTCTGTCACCCAGGCATGCAATCACGGCTCACTGCAGCCTTGAATTCCCGGGTTCAAGTGATTCTCCCACATCATCCTCTTGAGTAGCTGGGACTACAGGCACATGCCACCATGCCTGGCTAATTTTTGTATTTTTTTGTAGAGATGAGATTTTGCCATGCTACCCAGGCTAGTCTTAAACTCCTAAGCTCAAGCGATCCACCCACCTCGGCTTCCTATAGTGATGGAATTACAGGTGTGACCCACCATACTCGGCCTTCTTAACCATCTTCTATATTGTCCTCCCAATTTCTTTTATCTTTTTGCTAATTGTTGGAATTAAAGTATAAATAAATAGTAGTGGTAGAGCACTTACTCATCTAGGGAGATTATAGTACTAACCCGTTTACAACAGGTTGACTGGCTCAGTCACAGGTTATCTTTCAGGCCTACATCGTGTTCTGGCTGTGGATCAGAAAAATATTCTCTGTGCACACCTGGTTAGAACACTGTGGCTTTGCTCCAGAGGCCTTTGAAGACGTTGACGGTTAGCTCACCATACTTTCCATCACCATCTAATTGGTAGTCACAACCTCAGGGAGAACCTGGTACCCTGGACCACACCTGAGCTGCCTTCAGTGAGTCAGTGCCTGGTCTGAATGTTTCTTTAATGTGCCTTGCCAGGCCTAATGAGCTTCATTTGATACTCTGCTCTGTAAAAGACTGTCTCTCACTGTCTACTCTCAAAAGATACTTGTGGTCTCACAATAACTGCTTCTTTCTTTTTGCATTCACCTTAGTTTGGTGATTCCTGATGTTTTTAGTAATCCTGCTATGCTTTTCAAAAGGCAAGATTTCCAACATCAGCCATACTTTTCCATTCTGTCCAGGGACAAGAAATATTCATAGCTTGCCATAACTCTCCTCTCTCCTGAAGTGAGAGTCAATGAGGCAATGTCTGGAAAGTGACAGTCTTGAAAGTGGTTGAATTTTTACTCACTCTGTGGTGTTCACATGATTTTCAATTATCTTTGTTTTGACAGGTTTAAATTTGATATTCACTTGTTAAATACATCCACTTGTGTTTCGATGTTGGCTATAATTTTCAATTCCTTATAAGGTTACCAGAGGGAATTTCAAAGTTTGCCAAAGGAGGCATACAATGACTGAGGGAGCAAAGCTAAGACAGTTCTCCTTTCAGCAGGTCTCTGAAGCTCCCATGTGACTCCAGGACACAGGTTAGCCACCTGCTTCTTTCCATGCCATTCTGCCATTGATAAAGTTCTGACAAGTTAGACATGGTGGCTGTATTTGCAAGGTTGTCTTAAGGCTTGAAAAGTGCCTTGATGACATCATACTTTCTGAGGTACTTACTCATGCTTTAACCACATAGCCATGGCATCAGTCTCTGCGGTACCCCTGGAGTCATGCTTTGGAACAAAAACCCATGGTTTTTGTATAACAGAACAGACTCTGTGGGCTAATTTCCTTTGATCCTTCCCTGGGGCAGACACAGTTGCCTTGCAAGTTTGGGAATCACTACTTTTTATCTGTTCATATTGGGAAATAGAGGAAGAGCTACCTTCATAGAATGCAACTGTGATGAGAAACAGAAAAACTTGGGTAGACAAGATCTCAGTGGGGCGGGAAGGTGGGAGAGATGCTGAGGTGAGTGAGTAGGGTGGGAGGGCAGGTGGGAATGGGGAGGAATGTTTCTTCAGATGAGAACTTCATGATTAGCCAGAAAAACAAATTGCGTGTTAATATCTCATTCTCACCATTTAGAAACTTTAGACACTAGTCTAAGTTTTGTGCATTCAGATATAAGAGCTGGCTTTGGGAACTGTGATGTCAATTTTAGTAGCAGCCTTTTTTTCCCCCTTCTTTCTCCTTTCTCCTTTTTCTCTTCCTCTTCCTTCTCCTTCTTCCTTCTTTTCTACTCAATCTTTGTTATAAATGTTACTTGATGGAGTTTCAGCTTTCAACATTGAATAATAGAATTAACCTTCTACAAAAACTACCCATACTATTTGGGAAGTTTTCTGGAGTTCGCCCAAATAATAAAATCCAAGAGTCTAAAACACCAGCTTCTCACCACTGAGAACACATTCACAATGGTTAAATTAAACTAGATTTGGCCTGAAGATGCCTCAGTACTTGACTCCTTACTTAACAAACTGCAGCCAACTTAGTGTGTAAACTAACTGAAAGCTTAACTTAGAAACATACTTTTATAACAAATAGCTGAGTCTCCGCCAATGACAGCAGCCAGGGGTCACTCAATCACAGGCAGCCAACTGATGAGACCATGTTCAAATAATGCAAACACTAAGCTGTCTCTAGACCTTCCTTTTGTTTTCTGGGTTTTTTGTTGTTGTTGTTGTTCTTGTTATTTGTTTGTTTTTTGAGACAGGGTCTCACTCTGTCACCCTGGCTGGAGTGCAGTGGCACGATATTGGCTCACTGCAAATTTCGCTTCCCAGGCTTAAGCAATCCTCCCACCCAGCCTTCTGAGTAGCTAGGACTACAGGCATGCACCACCACACCCAGATCATTTTTGTATTTTTGTAGAGATAAGGTTTCACCATTTCACCCTGCTCTCAAACTTCTGGGCTCAAACAGTCCACCTGCCTCATCCTTCCAAAGTGCTGGAATTACAGGCATGAGCCACAGTGCCTGGCCTTTATTGGCTGCCTTTCCTTCTCTGTCTCACTTCTCTAATCTGCTGGTGTTCCCCACACTCTCTAAATAAACTCTCATATGAGAACGTTTATTTCAGAATTTGCTTTCAGGTAAAGCCAAATAAGATAACTTTGAAATATTTATTTAACCAATATTTATTGAAAGCCTGTAGTGTACCAGGCTCTGTGATGAACCAAATGACATGGGCCTTGCCTTGTTTTAAACTACATGTGATCTTCCCCTTCCTCTCTCTGACTGTCCCTGCTGTTGAAATCTTCAGTCTGTTTCTCCTCCATTCTATCCTACACATGAATTCCAGAATCACCATAATAATACAGTTTTCATTGTAACACCATGATGGCTTCTCACGACCAAAACACAAACTTCAGATTTTTTTAAAATGGCATTTGAGGGCATGATAATTTACTCCTCATCTTTTTTTCCCAGCAGTCTCAACTCTTGTTTCTCCTCTTTCTCCATGTATTTCCTGTGACCTTGCCTTCCCAGAACAATGGGATAAGCATAAGGCTGAGATTAAGCACATGAACTTTGGAGCCAGAAGACTGGTTCTCCCACCCAATATCAAATACCAGTGTAACCTTGGGCAAGTTCTTTTACTTATCTGTACCTCTGTAAAATGGCACAGCAATACCTTCTCTACAGAGTCACTGTGAGGGTTAGCCTAGATAATACATCTAAAGCACATAGAATAGTAGCTGAGCACTCTGCAAGTGCTATTATTATTGGCGGCTGTTTGATACATCGCATGTCGATCACAAGTGTTTGTGTTGTGCCCTGTCTGGAAAATTTTTTTTTCCATTTAACAAACTCCTTCAAGACCCTACTCAAGTATTAACCTTTCTATGTAGTTGTCTCTTATCAGTTTCTTACACTCAACTCTAAGAATTAATTGCAGTTGGTTTTCCAAGTCTGTAATATTTTTTATGTATGTTCATTTCTGCAGTTATAACATTATATCATGGTTAATTGAGTGTGTGTGTGTGTGCAAGTGTGTGTGTGTGTGTGCATCTCCTATCTCCCATGTGAACTATGAGGTCCCTGCGGGGAGTTGGGGGATGGTATATTTTTCATCATTACACCTCCAATGCCCAGTATAATGCCTGGAGTATGATTGGTGCTCCATAAAATTAGTTTAATGCAAGAATGAGCAAGTGGGTAAATGAATGAATGACTGAAATTGCTGCAGAAGATAGGGTGGGACCTACATGTAGAGCCCACCCATCTTCTACCCCTTTCTTGAGACTTCTAGTATAGCGGGAGGCATCTTACCTGATCCTCCAACAGTCTATTTGTTTCATATACCCTCTCGGTATTCCCCCAACCCCCTCATCCTACCTTCTTTCTAATACGTCCCTTCCAGGCCAGAAGAGCATAAGGATGAGACTGCTGAAAGATGCTCAGCATTTGAGCAGAGGCAGGTTGCCATGGCAACCATCCACAAAAAGAGTGGCAGCATGTGCTACTATTTCTCAGACCTGGCTCCCAGCCCGGCCCTGGCTGGTGGGAGGCAGCAGAGAGACGCTGTGTAGCATTTCCACATTACAGTTTGTGCTGCACCCCATTGCTTCCTCATTTCATGCTGCGGTTGTGAGTTTTACAGTTTGCTTTTCTGTAGGAATTTTGTTTTCTTTAGGTTTGTGGTGGTAGAGGCAGGGAGGAATAAGCAGACTGAACCCAAGCTATCTTTTAAAATGTTTCTAAATTAGCAGGAGTCTATCCTTGGTCTCCTGTTTTTATCCCATAGAAATGTTTTGGGGATTCGTGACAGGAAGCCCTGCTTAGTGCTGAAGACTGCTTTGTGAGGAAAAGATCATTATTGTTGAGCAAGAAACAAGCCACAGGTGTGTTGCATTCAGCCCTTGAGTAGAGGATAGGGCTGGGAAGACTTGTTCCCGTAGCTCTGTGCTTTCAGGCCTGTTGTTGTTTACTGGGTCTTTCACCAAAGTCACATGGGAGACAAGTTTGCATTTCCTGTAAAAACAGCTTTGGGAGGCTTCATTACAATAAATACGAGTCTAGTGATAGATTCTGAGAACTCAGCACCAGGAAAAGCTTCTGTTTCTTCATGAACCATGGCTTATTTTTCTTCTACTAATGGACAGTAGATATCATATAATTGCTGGAAGTTCTGAGCTACATACTATGTTCCAAATACTAGTTTCCTTTTTGTTTTGTTTTGTTTTATATTTATTTTATTTTATTTTTTGAGACAGACTCTCTCTCTGTTGCCCAGGCTGGAGTATAGTGACGTGATCTCAGCTCACTGCAACCTCCGCCTCCCGGCTTCAAGCGATTCTCCTGCCTCAGCCTCCTAAGTAGAATTACAGGTGCATGCCACCACGCCTGGCTAATTTTTTTTGTATTTTTTAGTAGAGACCGGGTTTCACCATGTTGGTCAGGCTGGTCTCGAACTCCTGACCTCAGGTATCTGCCTACCTCAGCCTCCCAAAGTGCTGGGATTATAGGCGTGAGCCACCGTGCCTGGCCCCAGATACTATTTTCCTTAGTCAGCAGGTCTTATTACAATGTATTTTATTACAAGCATGTAATAAAATACCTAATAAAAATATAATAAAATATGTAATATTTTGTTAGAAATATTACAATATACATTTTTTAGCCATTTTAGACCTATCTTTTTTTTTTTTTTTTTTTGAGACAGGGTCTTAATCCGTCACCCAGGCTGGAATGCAGTGACATGATCTCAGCTCACTGCAGCCTTGACCTCCTGGGTTCAAGCAATCCTCTCACTTCAGCCTCCTGAGTAGCTGGGACTACAGGCACACCACCACGCACAGCTAACTTTTTAAAATTTTATTAGAGACAAAGTCTTGCTCTGTTGCCCAGGCTAGTCTTGAACTCCTGGACTCAAGTTATCCTCCCACCTCAGCCTTCCAAAGTCTGGGATTACAGGCATGAGCTACTGTGCCTGGCGGGGCTTTGATTTTATTAGAAATTATCATCTATCCTTTTGGTAAATGAGATTGGGACCAGAATGTACCTGGTATGTTGAAGAATCTTATAATGACATATTTGCCCCATAATTTCCACTGACTATGCCAGGTTGAATACCTCATCTAACAACATAGCCTTTCCTTTCACTTGAAAAATGACTCATTTGGTTTTAAAATTCAGTCTTGTTCATTTATTTATTTATTTATTTTATTTTATTTTTTTGAGATGGTGTTTTGCTCTGTCACCCAGGCTGAAGTGCAATGGCGCAGTCTCTACTCACTGCAAACACTGCCTCCTGGGTTCAAGTGATTCTCCAGCCTCAGTCTCCCAGGTAGCTGGGATTACAGGTGCCCACCACCAGGACCAGCTAATTTTTGTAGTTTTAGTAGAGACGGGGTGTCACCATGTTGGCCAGTCTGGTCTCGAACTCCTGACCTCAGGTGATCTGCCTGCCTTGGCCTCCAAAATGCTGGGATTATAGGCGAGAGCCACCGCACCATGCCAGTCTTGTTCATTTAACACTTCAGTCTCATTTCTGGTTCAAATGATTCCTTCTCCTCAACCATCTTGACTCCTTACCATCTTCAATATACTAGACTTGAGAATCTACTGGCCAGGAACCAATGGGGAGTGGGAGATGGCAGAATAGCAATTGCCCAAGGCAGAGTTGTAATCCCCTGACCTAGATTTTATCTGTGAGTTCCCATAGGCCAAGCTCACAAGAGGCCACCCCAAGCAGTTCTCCATGAGTGACCCCTTTGAAAAGTCAGCCACTTTGTGTGGCGGCATTCCAGCTCATGGTAGCATCCTCTGCCCATGCCGTTGTGGTCTTGGACATGGCCGTAACACAGAATCATCTTCTGACCCTGACCATCTCTTCTTCACTTGGACATATGTTCCTCTTCCCTTTTTTGGTCTATAAATTTATCCTGACCACGAGGCACACCTGGAGTCTCTCTGAATCTGCTGTGATTCTGGGGGCTGCCCAATTCGCAAATTGTTCATTGCTCAATTAAACTCCTATAAATTTAATTTGGCTGACATTTTTCTTTTAACACAGCACAGCGGCAGGCCTGAGTGCCGGGTGCCTATGAAGAGAACGCAATGTCGGTGGGCCACAAACATCATGGGTGATTCTCTGGTGCCCTCTCACACTTGGGTTTGGAGTTGTGAAAAGAGGAGGCAAAATAACTTCACAATGCATCATGTCCCCTCCTCCAAAGGTGCCTCTCCTCAGGCCCCTCTTGTGTGGACGGGGGTGTGTGGGAGGGTGGAGAACATTTTGCTAGCCTGGCCCTTCTCATCAAGCCCTGTGGTGAGGCAGCTGGGCCCAGCCTCTGTGGATCCTAGGAGGCAGATTCTGGGCTACCATTGGTTTTGTTCTTAGAGATGACCCTTGAGTCACAGTTCTGGGAGAATGGAGGGAAAAGCACATATCCTCCATAATCTCATTCCTGTGAAATTAGTAAATTGTCAAAAATTATTTCCGGTGTCCATGAAGGTTTATGTCACCAGAAAAAAACAACAGGATTCTTTTTATTTATTTATTTATCGGTAGGCCTCTCTTTTACAGATGTCAGACCTTCTTGTTTTAAGGAAAGGACATACAAAAGCCTTGCCATTTCCAGTCTTTTCTCTACCTCCAGCAGACAATGGGTTCACCTGCAGCTCAGAACTTTATGGCATCTATTTTACAGGCTACAGAGAGAGGCTTTGGGGGTTCCCTTTGTTTCGTTTTTGTTTGTTTGTTTTGTTTCTTTGAGACAGAGTCTTGCTCTGTCGCCCAGGCTGGAGTGCAATGGTGCGATCTCGGCTCACTGCAACTTTTGCCTCCTGGGTTCAAGCAATTCTCTTCCCTCAGCCTCTTGAGTAGCTGGGATTACAGGCGTGTGCTACCATGCCTCGCTAATTTTTGTATTTTTAGTAGAAACGGGTTTCACCGTGTTGGCCAGGCTGGTCTTGAACTGACCTCAAGTGATCTGCCCGCCTCAGCCTCCCAAAGTGCTGGGATTGCAGGCATGAGCCACCATGCCCAGCCCGCCTTGTTCTTAAGTTGTGCCCAAGTCCATGGTTGCTAGACAGCTCTGGCTAGATAACATTGGCCAGAAAAAATTTCCATGTTCTTTTCAGTCTAAGAGATGGGAAACTTGCTCTGTGGTGAAGTTCAAAAGGAACTTGCTGTTAATAGACGAACGGTGCCGATTAGGAGCAATTGTGCAAATCCCTATCAGAAAAGGACAAAAGGCATAGAAATCTAAGGAGGAACAGTTGTCTTAGTATGGCTTCTGTAAATCCAGTTTGGATGTTACAGTTGCTCTGTGGCTACAGTATTATCATCAGGATGTGTTGACAGGAGTTGTGCTGGGGAGAAGCCCACCTCCTGTAATAGATGTGATGGAGTGGGCAGGGGTGGAGAAGTCTCACTTGGAGAGTAAGATTATCTCTATTGTAGTTACCTGAGGGACACAAACGTCCTTTAGAACTTCACCTGAGATCAGTGTCCCCAGGTAAAAATAATAGCTACCATTTATCACATACTAACCATGTGCAAGGCTTCATCCTAAATGGTTGTCAGGTATTAGCTTACATATTCCTTACAACAACACCTGAAATAGATCCTATTAATGCCCCTTTTTACAGATGAAAAAGCTGAGGCAAAGAGAGGTTGAGTAACTTGTCCAGGGACACACAGTGAGTAAGCAGTAGAGTGGGGATTTGAATGTGAGTAATTTCCCTTCAGAACCCAAATTCCTAACTCCCTACTGTATTGTTGCTGCATTGGTATAAGCAGGATACCTTGTATTTGGGGTGCAGCAACCTAAGCTAGGAGATGAAACCTGCAAGCTGTTGGAGCAGAAACTGTATAGTTTCTGCATTTTTTTTTTTTTACTTACGTATTTTTCCTGTTTGGTTTTCTTTGGTATTAACTATACCCTTTTTAGCTTAATTAGGGAGTCCATGAGAATTGGATTTTTACAGCTGGGTCAGAATGACACAGAGAGATTAGAGTGCCTTGGGGCCACTATGGTAACAGTAAGGCAGGGTTCAAGTGAGACAACACCAAAGGTGACTGGCAAAGGAAGGCATGGTCAAGACTGGTCGGCTGTCTACAAATGTTCCCATCTGGACATTCTCTTTCTGTGGCCATACTTGGAGTTCCTGGTTTGATTTTCTTGGAGAACACAGAATTTTTTAAGATACTATCTTCAGAAGAAAGCTATAAATTAAACATACAAAGCACACACCACTGTGTTAGTCTGTTGCCACACTGCTATAAAGAACTGCCAGAGACTGGCTAATTTATAAAGGACAGAGGTTTAATTGACTCACATTTCAGCACGACTGGTGAGGCCTCAGGAAACTTACAATCATGGTGGAAGGTGAAGCAAACACATCCTTTTTCACATGGTGGCAGCAAGGAGAAGTATGAGGGAAGGAGGGGAAAAGCCCCTTAAAAAACCATCAGATCTCGTAAGAAATCACTATCACAGAACAGCATGAGGGTCACCACCCCTGTGATTCAATTACCTCCCACCAGGTTGCTCCAAGGACACCTTGGGATTATGGGAACTACAATTCAAGATGAGATTTGGGTGGGGACACACCCAAGGCATCTCTCTTTCTCTCTCTCTCTCTCACACACACACATACACACACAACTGAAAAAGGTTAAGTTAAAAAGGAGAGGCTGAACTTTGACCAAGTGGTGAAAAAAGTCTAGAATATCATCTACACAATGGTTCCTGAAGTGCACCTGCAGTTCGTCTAGTGGATTCCTGTTAGAGTAGCACCTCTGCGGACCATCATATGGGGGAATGAAGTATTCCATAATAATGAATGTCACAGCTAACAAAAATTACCTTTTTTAATATTGTTTTAAAATTTGTACACTTTTGCATGAAACATGTCTTGCAAGTGATATATCTACCTTATATCCTGATGGTGGTGGTGTTTATACAAATATATACAAGTGTTAAAATTCTCAGAACTGTATACCATCCCTAATCAATTTTACTGTATGATAATTTTTTGTTTTTTTTTTTTTTTTTGAGATAGAGTGTTGCTCTGTCACCCAAGCTGGAGTGCAGTTGTTCGAGCTCAGCACATTGCAACCTCCACCTCACAGGTTCAAACGATTCTCCTGCCTCAGCCTCCCAAGTAGCTGGGACTAGAGGTGTGCACCACCACACCTGGCTTATTTTTGCATTTTTAGTAGAAACAGTGTTTCACTATGTTAGCCAGGCTAGTCTCCTGAACTGACCTAAGGTAATTCGTCCATCTTGACCTCCCAAAGTGCTGGGATCACAGGCACGTGCCACCACATCCAGCCCTGTATGATAATTTTTAAGATGAAAAAATCTTAAGGGAAAAAATTTCTGCATCTTTTGAGGGAAATATTATGGGAATATTTTAAAGGGAATGTCCCTTAGTGTTTACAGGAGGTTGGAAGAATTTTTTAAATTAGAAAAAAAAAAAAAGGCAGGTATGGCGGTGGGGAATGTCCCAGCCTTCCTCAACGAGATATTGTGCATATGATTTTACCTCTTTCATGGGGTTTGAGACATTCATTTGAGGAGCAGGCAACTGACGACCCCTTGGGTAGAGGTAGTTTTACAGGGAAGCTAATGAAGCTTAAGCACCATGACTCCTCATCTGCACAGGGCCATAAGTGCCGGCTCTAGGCAGAAAGTGCAGCATGTTCTAAGTAGCAAGGGGAAACAACTTTCTGGTAACGTTTCTGGTAAATTGCAGAGAGATTGCAGAAGAAAGAGACCTAACTCTGCAGAGTTCTGGGAATTTGGTGTGTGTATATTTTCCCATTACAGATAAATATTCACTTTTGTACCTAATTTTTATTTATATATTTATATTCT